>NC_047508.1:40649384-40749510 GCF_902827115.2 Pseudochaenichthys georgianus
ATGTATTGTTATATTGCATACATGTATCTACATGTGATTATCTAGTGTGATATTATGAAGGAAAACATACTTTGAACACCCTTACTAGTGATGGTGGTAATAATTATACCAATGCTTTGTTTCAGAGCCTTCGTGGGAAGGGATCCTCTCTGCAGTGGATGGGTGTGAGAGCAGCTCACACTAGAAAGATGTTTACCTCAGGTTCTGACCGCCATACTGACTACCAAGTGCACTGACCCAGAGCTAATGAAGGAATGAACCACTCTGGAAGAAAAGTCATCAATATTTGTTGTTTTTGAAGATGCACGTGTTTCACCAGACGAAGACTATCTTTTGTAATTTGTAAAGAGACATGTTTCTAAAAGGGACACAGATGGTCGGGTTGCGTTGTTATCAGCAGCGCAGATGTTCAGGAAGCTCCTGAGAAGAAGTGTTTGTTTACCTGTTGTATGATTTTAAAAAAACTGGAAAGAAAGCCAAAGAAAATAGCCTTTAAAAAGTGTATATTTGATTATTTATTTGCACGCGTGTGTGTTTACCACTTCTCATATGCTGCCGACTTTCTACAAAGCTTTTATGTAATTTGAGTTACATTTTGTGAAGTCAACAATAAGTAAAAGCTCTTTTATTTACTGTGATTGTGCTGCTTTTGTTTTCAGAGCAAGAAGGACGTGAGTGTGTGTAAACATTGTATTGGTTATTCCTCTTTTTATAAAAGTAAAAATCCTTAAAGGTCCCATCATGTCATGGCCATTTCTACTGATCGAAATTCCATTGTTGAGAATGTCGAATAGATTTAAATGTGTATTCACTCTCTGTCCTGAACGGCTTGTTGGAGCTCCCGTGAGCCCAGTGTGCTCTGATTGGTCGGGGCGTTGCGAGGACAGGTTTCCGCGTCGGCGATACAGCGAGAACAAGCGGAACTCATCCTGAGCACACAAACACTCACAGCCGAAGTAAAAACAATAAGTGTGGCTTGATATTGAGAAAGAAACAGGTTTATAGCGCTGTGAGAATGGGAGAGCATTTCTCCGCCATCCCAACTCGTCTATTACCAACCAGGGAGCTCTATGCAAGTCAATGGGACTCCCTGTTAGTTGGCCAAGGGGTCCTGGTGTGTGAGCTGCTCCGGATTGGTCCATTTGTTGTTGTTGATTTGGGTTTTCACATGTCACAGAACCCAGGAAGTAAACAATAGAAAAAGAGAAATGTGAAACGAGGCGTTCTGGGGCAGCAGACAGGTCTTCTCTGTGTTAGAGCTGTACTCGCTACAGGGTGCACTTTGAGGGTTTGTGACTCTGCAGACCGTTTACATGAAAACCTTCATAACAACAAGGGGACGGGTCAGAACCGGAAAAGCATGACATGGGACGTTTAAATTAAATGTTTAGTTGCTTTTACAGATTTATTTTGAACACATTTCTGATATTATAATACTTCTTTTGGTATGTTCTTACATTAAGTATGTAGTAACTGTGGTTGGATATTATATGTTTGATTTGATGGTATTTATAAGTTTTTTTACATTAAGATTTATTTAGAAAGTTTTGATTTGGAAACCGTGAAAAACTGCCATTCAAAGACAAAAAACAGACGTCACATAAGTATCATTTTATGGACCATATTTGATCTTTAATTTTGACGGGGAAAAAAAGACATTGCATTTGAAGCCATTTCATGGAAAAATTATTTACACGGAGGATTCGATCCTCACAAACATGGAGAGCACATTAGTAAAAAACAAAGACACGGAGAGAGTTAAGGATTTGAAGTACTTCTGAACCTTAAAAACACGGTGTTGATATCCAAACTATCAAGATAAATATATTTATAATATTTATATTATATTTACAGAATACCTTAAATATACAACAGCCATCATGTATTCTATAAACAAATATAAACTACTTAGGCACACTTCTGTCTCAGTGGTTTTCAGAGGCCGGCCCCTCGCTGGTTGAACTGAGGTGACCTCACCGGAAACATCTTGCATCGTTAAACTGCTACGAAACTCACGACTGGTTGGCTGTCAGTTATGGATCCTAATATACACAACCACTTTTTATACAGTAGGACATGAAGCAGGATAGATGTACACTGCCCACAGACACCGCTGAGTCCCAACATGACCTCTTGACCTGATTCTTGTTTTCAAGTAGGCCTGGTGGAGCCCCCACCTTATTGCTTACACTTGTACTGCCCTTCTGCAAGAGGAGGGAGCACGTGTGGAGAGAGCAGGAGCCAGAGATGAGTTTGGGACGCAGCCGAATGGGTTAGACAAGGATGACATTTGGGCCCTATTCCAAACCGACCCCTACACACTCCCCCTCCGTGAAAGAGTTAACTCCGTCTGTCGTCACACTCACAGCTGAATATGGCTCCTTCTTTTGAGGTGGAGGTGTGCAAATACAGCGACACGCTCACCTCTTTCCGACTAAAGAAGGAAATCACGTAACTTCCCGTAATCGCGCCTCAGTTCCAGTCGTTGTTACGCATTGGAACAGACCATTTTATCTTAGCGGAAGATATAACACTTTTTTAAATCCATAAAATCATTTTCTATTTGATATTGTGAGTCAAATAGTTGGTTTATTAAGTAGGAAGCCGTTTAAAAGAAGAGCCCCTTCAGGGGTCTGGCTCACCCTGTCTTCTCGACTAGACACAGGCATACTGTACTTCCAACATGTAATACAGTTACAGTACATAATACTGTCTTTTTTAAGTAATAAGTTACATTACAATATTACTGCAGGGCTCGACAGTAACGGTTGCCATTGGCAACCATTCCGAAAAAATTTCAACCACTTATTGGCCTTTGGTTGCCATCAGTGGCCACCACTTTTTAACATGAAGAAATAAGGGCAGCCAAATGTGCACCCCAAAAGAGATGCATGTTAATTATTTGTTGTATTAAGAGTGATATTTAATTATGGCATTTTAAATATAGTTCGACATATTACAGGTAATTTACGACATTAATAATTAATATCTAATTCTTAACGGTGAATGGTTTTAATGTATTTAACATTAGAAATGTAATAGTCTGGCCAATCCAAGACTTCAACGCTGAAGGGCCAGTGGATCTACGGTGGGGGTCAGCACAAGGTCAGGAAAACCCACATTTGAAAGGGAGACAACGGACGACCAAGAAACTAGTGACTCGCTCAGTTCCTTTGTGAGGGATCTGTGAAGAACATGACAGCAGCTGCACCACTGGTATTTAGTATGCCAGCAATTGAGGGTGGACAAGTTTCCTACCACTTAGGTTTCAAATAATAGTGTTAATTACTTATTGTAAAGCATTTGAACATTCTTTTGTGTCACATGTTCATTATTAAGTTGATGTATAACTGTATAGTATCTTAATTATTTAAAATATAAGGTGACTAGAAATGGCAACCGTATTTTCAGTTTTGGCAACCAAAAGCTGATGCCTGGCAACCACTTTTAAAAGTTAGCGTTGAGCCCTGTACTGTCTCTCAAACGTAATGAGTTACACTACTTTTATATTACTTTTGAGTTACTTTACCAAAATAACCGCAAAAGAATGGCTAGGTATTTGAAATGCTAAAATGTAGTTGAGTGCAGCTCATTATACATCCAGTGAAGGGCGATGTGGTTTAGCAGAATAACAACTGCCGACCGCCTCGCTGCACATCATCCCTCACGTAAACACCAGGCTGCACCGACACTGCTTACCAACCATGAAGTTATTAACATCTATACGACAATATAAAATGTCTTCATTTAGAGTTTACTAGAAAATATAAGGAACTATTTGAACCCATCGGTTGGTAAATGCACTTAATATGGCCGACTCCACGTGCCCACGCAGAGTGAACGCTGGCATGGGGCGGGTGTATGGGGCGGTTTGGAATGGGACCTTATTCCCAAACCTTTTTTATGAATTTTTAAAAAGGTGCACAGTCAGTCATATAAGGTTCAGAGACGACAAATAAGGGGCTACGATATCTACAAATAATATACATTACAAGCGAAATATACATTTATGATACGGCCAACTAAACGCACGCAGAGGGTGGAGAGAGGGCGGGGGTCACTAGAGTCAGTCTATAAGTCCGACTCGGGCATGTCCGGCATGTCGGCCATCAAGTAACCAATACCGTAGCGGCCGTTGGGCGCGGTGTCCGCCTCGTTTCCTCCGGTCCCTCCGCCGCTCTGCTTGCGGTAGATGCTGTTTCCGGGCATCGGCGAAGGCGCCTCGCTGGGGGACTTCCCCTGGATCAGGCTGGCGTCGTCGTCCTCCTCGCCCGGCCGCGCCGTCTCCTTGATGATGCGGCCCTTCTTGTAGGCGACGGTGGAGATGCCCCCGCTGCTGTCGTCGATGATGTTGAAGTAGCGCAGGGCGAAGACCACGGGCACCGGCATGATGGCCATCACCATCAGGGAGATGCACACCACCACGCCCCACGGGGGGAAGAACACCTCCTGCTCTCTGGCCTGGAGGACACACAGCAGGTTGGGGTCAGGTGGTGTAATGTCCTTTATTTACTAGAGATGTGTTTAAGAGATGATCTTATTCCCTGTAGGGCCGTATTATGCATTTTGGGGTTTTCCCTTTCCTGTATTGAGTTATATAGGTTTTAGTGAATGTGAATTTAATTTATATAATTGTAAACTTGACAAATGAAACAAAGAACATGCAGGGACACTTTGTCCCATTGAGCCTTTGCTCCACCTACTGAGCATGCTTCTCTTGATGTGATCAAACGGGTGCTTCAATGTCTCTGTGTTAGGCCAAACATCCTGTTGATTGTCTGAGGGTTAAAGGACTCATCTGTAGCTCCTGCCTCGAGGACTTTGAACCCTGTTATTTGCTTTTGTCTCGGTCCAGGTCTCCAACAAGTGGTCCCAGGAGAGGCCGAGCGGAGACTCACCTCTTCCTGGATCCAGGCGCTGTAGACGGGCGGCTTCATGGCCAGCTGGATGAAGCTGGTGCACAGCAGCACTATCAGCAGCGTGGGCGTGATGTACTTCCACATGTAGTAGTAGAAGCGGTACGGCGTGAAGCCCAGCATCTCCTTCAGGTCTTCAAAGAATCTGAGAGGAAACAGAGGCACGCAGCAGGAGGTGAGATCAGACGTCTGGAGTGGAGGAGGAACAATAGTTCTGTGTGCTTTATAAACCTTTACTGGACATGCTGTTTACACGATGCTCCGTTCTAACATCACACACATCGGGGGGGAAGAGGTGTGGAATAGTTGTGATGATACATTGGACACATACTCTGTTACAAGTCAAAGTCCTGCATTCAAAATCTTAAAAGTAAAAAAGTATTGGCATCAAAATATACTGAAGTACCAAAAGTTAAGATAAGATAAGGAGGAATGTGTCTTAGGCATCGAGATAATACACATAAAACATTCAGGTCGATCAGTCATAGATACAGAACAGAGATCACATGGCAAAGAAACAAACAAGAAACATACAGGTACAGCACTTTCCCGATTGTATTTTTTATTTATCCTTTATTTTATTTATCCTTTATTTATCCAGGAATGTCCCATTGAGATACAAGATCTCTTCTTCCAGGGAGTCCTGACCAACACGGCACACAACAAGTTTCAACATAAAACAAAGGCATTAAACAAAAAAACATACAATTCAAATATAAATACAGAAGGCCATTTGTGCAGTGGCAAGAAGCATAATCACATCAGCAATAGCATCAGGTAAAGCAGTTACATGTTTCATGAAGGGCTAATCGTAGCATACCTTTAAAAGCATTTACAGTAGGAAGTGCCTCTAGACAAAGTTTTACTTGCAGCGTATTCATACTAGGGTTGCCAGAAACTGCCAATCGATTATTCGGCAGCCCTGGCGAATAATAATCGATTATTCGACCGATAATATAATATTCGATTATGGAGACTGTAACGAATATTCGAATAATCACTGGCATCCCTAATTCATACACAAATCAATATTGCACGTTCCCTATTGCACCTATGCTTAGTGTCCGTCAGATTGCACACATCCCTATTGTGTCCATACCTATTTACACATAATGCACTTCCCTATTTAACCTTCTCGATTGCACAAACTACTATACAAACATTGCACCTCTCAACAACTCCTAACAGCAGAATTACGATTGTTCCTGACTGTTCAGCAGCTCGAGTGACAGCGGAACAAAGGAAAACTATTACCTGTATCTCAGACTATGGCAGTTTCTTTAGTACAGGATGTTCTAAACTGTATTAAAGTAAACATGTATTATTTTAAACTGTATTGAAGTGAACATGTATTATTTTAAACTGTATTGAAGTAAACATGTATTATTTTAAACTGTATTGAAGTGAACATGTATTATTTTAAACTGTATTGAAGTAAACATGTATTATTTTAAACTTTATTGAAGTGAACATGTATTATTTTAAACTGTATTAAAGTGAACATGTATTATTTTAAACTGTATTGAAGTGAACATGTATTATTTTAAACTGTATTGAAGTGAACATGTATTATTTTAAACTGTATTAAAGTAAACATGTATTATTTTAAACTGTATTAAAGTAAACATGTATTATTTTAAACTGTATTGAAGTGAACATGTATTATTTTAAACTGTATTGAAGTGAACATGTATTATTTTAAACTGTATTAAAGTGAACATGTATTATTTTAAACTGTATTGAAGTGAACATGTATTATTTTAAACTGTATTGAAGTAAACATGTATTATTTTAAACTGTATTAAAGTGAACATGTATTATTTTAAACTGTATTGAAGTGAACATGTATTATTTTAAACTGTATTGAAGTGAACATGTATTATTTTAAACTGTATTGAAGTGAACATGTATTATTTTAAACTGTATTGAAGTGAACATGTATTATTTTAAACTGTATTGAAGTGAACATGTATTATTTTAAACTGTATTGAAGTGAACATGTATTATTTTAAACTGTATTGAAGTAAACATGTATTATTTTAAACTGTATTGAAGTGAACATGCATTATTTTAAACTGTATTGAAGTGAACATGTATTATTTTAAACTGTATTGAAGTGAACATGCTATTATTTTAAACTGTATTGAAGTGAACATGCATTATTTAACTGTATTGAGGAACTGTATTAAACTGTAAGTAAACATGTATTATTTTAAACTGTATTGAAGTGAACATGTATTATTTTAAACTGTATTGAAGTGAACATGTATTATTTTAAACTGTATTGAA
This sequence comes from Pseudochaenichthys georgianus, assembly GCF_902827115.2. Classification (NCBI taxonomy): domain Eukaryota; kingdom Metazoa; phylum Chordata; class Actinopteri; order Perciformes; family Channichthyidae; genus Pseudochaenichthys; species Pseudochaenichthys georgianus. The sequence continues at coordinate 40,656,590 of NC_047508.1, forward strand.
GTGAACATGTATTATTTTAAACTGTATTAAAGTGAACATGTATTATTTTAAACTGTATTGAAGTGAACATGTATTATTTTAAACTGTATTGAAGTGAACATGTATTATTTTAAACTGTATTGAAGTGAACATGTATTATTTTAAACTGTATTGAAGTGAACATGTATTATTTTAAACTGTATTGAAGTGAACATGTATTATTTTTAACTGTATTGAAGTGAACATGTATTATTTTAAACTGTATTGAAGTGAACATGTATTATTTTAAACTGTATTAAAGTAAACATGTATTATTTTAAACTGTATTGAAGTGAACATGTATTATTTTAAACTATATTGAAGTAAACATGTATTATTCTAAACTGTATTAAAGTAAACATGTATTATTTTAAACTGTATTGAAGTGAACATGTATTATTTTAAACTGTATTAAAGTAAACATGTATTATTTTAAACTGTATTGAAGTGAACATGTATTATTTTAAACTATATTGAAGTGAACATGTATTATTTTAAACTGTATTAAAGTAAACATGTATTATTTTAAACTGTATTGAAGTAAACATGTATTATTTTAAACTGTATTGAAGTGAACATGTATTATTTTAAACTGTATTGAAGTGAACATGTATTATTTTTAACTGTATTGAAGTGAACATGCATTATTTTAAACTGTATTGAAGTGAACATGTATTATTTTAAACTGTATTGAAGTGAACATGTATTATTTTAAACTGTATTGAAGTGAACATGCATTATTTTAAACTGTATTGAAGTAAACATGTATTATTTTAAACTGTATTGAAGTGAACATGTATTATTTGGGACTGTTTTACTCACTTACACTCACTGACCCAGATACCAGCACACACCCATATTCTTTTCAAGCTTCTTCCTGGGGCCAATAGAATATCAGGCACCAATATATCTGTGTACAATGTTTGATTGTCTGGGAAAGAATAGTTTGTGTGAAATATTTCTTGGGAAAGTAAAAGAGTGAATTCAGGTGCAAAATAAAGATTGACTCTGTCCTTGTTTACTTCCGAAGCTCTCACACTCTGTTCAGAAGTCAAATACTTTTCCCCAGAACTCTGATTCGCTGTAGTTCCTTCTTTTATAAATTTGACCAATTTCTAAAAAGTCTAGATGGATGAAGTTGTGTTCTTACTTGTCGATCCCGTAGACCCAGGCGACGGCCACGTTCTCCAGCACGACGACGATGAGCAGAGGCAGAGTCGCGGAGTAGTCGTCGAACATCGCCACAAAGTAGTTCCCTGAGCGCTGAACGAACAGGAGGCCGATGGAGAAGGCCAGCACGCAGCACCCCACTGCGGGAGGCGAGAGGAGAGGTGCTTTAGTTATACAGCACATTTCAGACACGGAAGCAATTCAAAGTGCTTTCCATCATCATTAACCCTTAACCCTCCGGTTGTCTTCGGGTCAAATCTGACCCATTTACTACTACTAACACACACACACACACACACACACACACACACACACACACACACACACACACACACACACACACACACACACAGAACAATTTGACACATGTCCCGCTCTTATGTGCCCATCCCCCCACATGGATCACACCTGACACACACACACACACACACACACACACACACACACACACACACACACACACACACACACACACACACACACACACACACACACACACACACACACGCACACGCACACGCACGCTCTGGGTAAGCAGCTGAAGCAAGCCTCAACTTAAAGGAGGGGGTTTGATATACTATGCCCATAAAAGACACGTAAGTGAATTCACTGGAGCTGCATATTGAAGGTAGGATACACTGGCTTCAATTAAAAGCAATACTATCGAGAGGCAATAACCTGCAGGATAGAAACTCCATCCTAATGCTGAGGTTAAAGACCGGGTACTGACATCACAGCACAATACACATTTCTCTTCAAACAAATATATGTAAATGATTACTCATAATTGTAGAGTTGACGAGTCTGCTTCCTGTTTGCATCAGACTCCACAGACATCCAGAGAGTAGTCTCACCTCAGAATTCAACATACAAGAAGTCTGAACGGGACTTTATGCAATCATGCAACCGCTCTACCGTTACCGCCTCCTCAACCCTGCACCCACAACCTTCATTGGGACACAATCCCATCACAGAACTCAACACAATACCTTCATAGTTCAGGCAGGGACTCAAAAAGCTCTTTATTTGACTTAATCTAAGAATAAAAAACAGTAAATTCCTCCTGACTTGTGAGGGAAGTTTGGCTCCAAACACATCATTGCAGCATTACCCATAATCCCCTCTGTTTCAGCCCTGTTTCCAAAGTGCTGATTCTCTGTCTGTTACTTTAGATGAAAATAAGGAGCCCCTCCCCACGTCCCTCTGAGAGAGGTTTGGTTACAAAGAACTCAATGGTGCTCTAGGAGGAGATTCAGGTGGTAAGGGGGGGGGGGGTTACCTTGTTGCTGATTGGCTAATGGTTACTCAAGACAACACATCGTTATGACATCATGAAGTGGCCAAAATCTGATCAGCTCATTTTCAGACAGGCTTTTATAGAAATGGATCAAAAAGAGAGAGAATCTTTGTTCCTGAAACTTTCAGAGTCTCTTTCCACAGAGGGGACACATGTCGATGTAGAAGAGACATGAAGAAGAGGGGACACATGTTGATGTAGAAGAGACATGAAGAAGAGGGGACACATGTTGATGTAGAAGAGACATGAAGAAGAGAGGACACATGTTGATGTAGAAGAGACATGAAGAAGAGGGGACACATGTTGATGTAGAAGAGACATGAAGAAGAGGGGACACATGTTGATGTAGAAGAGACATGAAGAAGAGGGGACACATGTTGATGTAGAAGAGACATGAAGAAGAGAGGACACATGTTGATGTAGAAGAGACATGAAGAAGAGGGGACACATGCTGATGTAGAAGAGACATGGAGAAGAGGGGACACATGTTGATGTAGAAGAGACATGAAGAAGAGAGGACACATGTTGATGTAGAAGAGACATGGAGAAGAGGGGACACATGCTGATGTAGAAGAGAGTCTCTTCTACATCAACATGTGTCCCCTCTTCTTCATGTCTCTTGAAGAGACATGAAGAAGAGGGGACACATGTTGATGTAGAAGAGACATGAAGAAGAGAGGACACATGTTGATGTAGAAGAGACATGAAGAAGAGGGGACACATGTTGATGTAGAAGAGACATGAAGAAGAGAGGACACATGTTGATGTAGAAGAGACATGAAGAAGAGAGGACACATGTTGATGTAGAAGAGACATGAAGAAGAGGGGACACATGTTGATGTAGAAGAGACATGAAGAAGAGGGGACACATGTTGATGTAGAAGAGACATGGAGAAGAGGGGACACATGTTGATGTAGAAGAGACATGAAGAAGAGGGGACACATGTTGAGTGGATTTTGAATAATCGGTGACTAAGGTCTCACTAACCTGTAAGAAATTCCTTGCGGACTTTGAAGGTGTCTATCAGCGGGGTGAGGATGCCTTCGATGGTGCCGAACATGCTGCCCAGCCCGAGGTTCACCAGCATCAGGAAGAACATGACGGACCAGAAGGGCGAGGCGGGGAAATGTGTCATGGCCTCCGTGAAGGCGATGAAGGCCAAACCTGTTCCTTGGACCGCCTGTTGGAGGACGAGAGAAGAAGAGGTAACATATCAGTGGCACTAAGGGGGCCTTTTCTCAAGACTAAGGGTGACTTTAAGAGATCTCATAACCTTTCTTTCTAATTACCCTAAGTCTAATGCTCATGTGTTTCACATTAAAGGCCTCTCAGAAGTTCAGCAGGCTTAATCCTTGCCCTTTCCCGGAGCGTTAATAGCTTATCATAAAATGTAACGATCAGAGAAGTAAGTGTGACTGTGCTGTTTTCCAGATGTAGGAACAGCTCAGAAATAGTTAAGATACTTCTTCAATGCTCAGAATATCTTTAGTGTCATCATTATACTTGAACAACATTCACATAACATTATATCGTAACTTCTCTCAAAACAGTAAAATAATAGTAACAAATAAATAAAAGCAGTGTACTGTATATGTGAAGCTAGCTCTAGCAGCTAGTTAGCTCAGGCTACGTGCGCTAAAGTGGCCCAAATGTTTTTCTTTTAAAGCAGATGCGACTTTTTCTTCCAAATATAATGCTAAAACAAAAATCACATCTAATATTATACATTGTGATTTGTTCCTAAATATGAATTTAAAAGCTTCATTTTGGAATTCATGCAACCTTTATTTCACGACACTGTAGACCCGTATACTCATGTGCTTTAGCTCAATTAGCAATTGAATCTCTTTGTTGACCTCGACTCGCTACCTTATTGAGCTCGCCCTCGATGCTGCAGGCCTCCAGACCCAGCGAGTCGAACTGGTCCTCCTTCACCCTCTTGATGATCTCCATCATCTGATCGTAGTCCTCGCTGCTCACCTCGCTGCCCTGAGTCAGGTTGATGTGGTGAGGGATCAGGCTGTGTTCAATGCCGTTCCCCAACAACGACACAATCCTTTGGGTGTTTCTAAAAAAACAAAAACAGGCAAAAGTTATTGATGATAAGTAGTTAGTTACTTTTGCAATGCATTTCACGCTTGGACATATAGAGTTTGCGATGATAAATGTGGCAGATGGGTCCTTAATATTTACAAGAAGTGGACAAAATAAAAAGATTTTGAAATGTTTTGCTGGCAGCTATGGAAAAGATAACATTTGAATGTTTCCAGATGACTCGTTTTAAAAATAAAATCATGAAAAACGTATATAACGTTATAACCAAGTATATAACTCTGCTCCAACCTTACAAAGTCAGCATTACTGTAACTTGCTAGCTTAGTCGTAGCTCATGTTAGCGCAGATAAACATTATTTAATACATTAATTACACTTTTGTTTGTGTCTTTTATTTTGAAAAGGCTTGAAACCCAGTGTTTGTGTACAGCATGAGGAGAAATGTAAATAGTGACAACTGCCACTGTACCTAGTTACAGTAGCTACAATATGATTGTGTAGTCGATGTTTGTGGGCGGGGTTTAGAAAATGGTTCAAATATAGTTTAAAAATGGTTCAGAGAAAACATGTTCAGGGACTGTAAAGTTGTTTAAAAGTCTACATATATTCAAACTAAATATGGTAGGGGCCTTTTCTTCTAAAACTATTTCCCCAAACTGTTTCCTTTTCTGCTATTTCAAATGTCAAGAATACAATAACCACAAAGCCGCTTTTAGTCTGAGTAACATGCACGCCTTTACCCCTAGATCTGCTCTGTGATGGTCTGCAGTAAAGGCAGTTGTCTATACATATCTGAATGTGAGAGGAAGCTGCTGCTACTCACAGTGAGATGCATTTGCCGTTCATTATGTTGGCTTTAAAGCCCAGCACGGCAAAAACCACCAGGGTGGCCAGCACGGAGGTGAAGAAGTTGATAAAAGACACCAAGACGGCGTCGAAGTGGCAGTTGTTGTCCCGCTTGTTGTAGCTGGAAAAGGCGATGACGCCTCCGAAGCCGAGGCCCAGAGCGAAGAAGACCTGTGTGGCCGCCTCGCGCCACACTTTGGGCTCCAACATGATCTCCAGCTGAAGACACAAAGTGACACAGTGCACTTAGCTTAGGAGAACAGCTATATTTTTTAATAAAGGTGTATATTTTGAGGGTAAAAGCAGTCCAAAACATGAATGACTGGAATTGACAATACATTTTAGAAGTTATATTCGCATTTACAAGTTAGTCATGTTCACATGAGAAAAAGGAAGTAAGTGGTCATTCATTTGTGTCGCGGCAATAACTCCCTATGCGTTAGCCGCTGAGAGGCTAACATGTGCTCTTTGCTGTGAAAAAGGAAAAAGGACTTGTACCTGTGATTCAGATGAAGACAAATAGTGGCTTTCTGAACAGACCCCTCAGCCAAGTACGCCTTTTTCATGAGGCAGAGAAACTTTTGCCATGTCTAAATAATTTTCCATTGTTCACCTTGCTCCTTGCCCCCTGCATACAGTGACTATGTGTGCCCCCTGCACTCACAATACTACACACAGCAGACTCGATTGCTTGTATACTGATATATGAATACTGGATTTAAAACATGAGGATCTGCATATCATTAGAATATACAGTGCTTTATTGTAATTGGTTTTGAATAATTATTATAAATTGTTATATAATAATTAGGGGTCTGAATGTAGGAGCCATAATGCTTGTTTTGCCATTACTTATTACTTCTATTATTATTATCTTCATTTCTATTTGCATCACATTTAATTCTTATTGTTTATCACTTCCGGCAATGGTCACGGGGGTGTGGTTTATTGGTATTTAGTCACCTGTTGGATGCCGGTTTGGAGGATACATGTACTGTAGGAAGAGGGTGAATGGCGCTCTGATTGACCATGTGGTCTGGAGTTGTATATTGTTTGTTTTCGTCTTTATTAAACACCATGGACTCAGGGGCGGCGGGTGCTGTAGGCTAGGGAAGGCTAAGCCTTCCCAAATATTTGTGTCTGCATCCTGGTAAAATAAAAATATAATGTATAATGTCTGTGTCTTTGACATTAGCACGCTATGCAGCCACCTGTGCCCTGCACTACGAAGCCAGTTCAAACCCTGGATATGTTTGAGTTATCTAAACTAACCCTAACAAACGAGATCTCGACGCTGGTTAATATCAACTCGGTAAATCAAGCCAGGGCTTCTCTCACCAGCTGAGAGCGCGTTCACGTGAAAGGGGTGGGGTTAGCAACATTTGACCAATCACAAACAGGGACAAGTGTACTGACAGCGCAGCGTCATACTTCATTAATGAAAAGTAAACTAATATTAGACAAATATGAACTTTAAAGTTCATATTTGTCTAATATTAGTCATCCATGACTTAAACATAATAATCCAGGATACAAGCCACCTCAAGGTGAATACAGAACAACTGGTTACAAAATAAATAAACTACCGAGTGTTTGAAAGCGTAACAGTTTTATGATATCACTGCCCCGTCTAAGACACGAGTGGATCTGACTTTAATTACATTTGAGTTGAGTGTTTTGTCAATAATGTGTTGCTTAAAATAATACTTCTGCATACAGTATGTGACACTGTGAGTGTTGCACGGCCAGATACGGCTCAGCTGACTCAGATAAGGAGATATATTATGATATTATATGATCGATGATCTGATTGAATGTGATATGAATGATAAGTGCGACACGTCGGCGTCTTCTCTGCATACAGCAGTTTAAACTGTATTTCCTTTATCCTGTAATATGACTTGATAGATTTAAACTCCGCACACTGAGCTCTGTGCATGGACTACAAATGACTCCTGCATGGAACGCGTCACAGCAAAGAGCACATGTTAGCCTCTCAGCGGCTAACTCATAGGGAGTTATTGCCGCTACAATTTGAGTTGATTTTCCTCTTTCAAATATTTGTGAATTCAATATTTTCTGGTTTCAGACTCTATGAAATCTTGAGCTCTATGAAATATGAATGCTAATTTCTAATCTTAAAATTGTAAAGAGTTCATAATTGCAGCTGAATATATAGATATATTCAATACATGTTGTGTATTATGGCAGTTGGGTAGTGATGGCTGGATTTATGCGAGCTCTGATGTTTTGTTTGAGATAAGGTGGGGGTTATTTGGCATACGTTTAAAAAATCGTTGCAATAAGCTTTATGTATGTTCTTATGTGATTTTCACCAGTTGGATGACAATAATGTTAACGGTTTACATGTGATACCAATTATCTTCATGTGAGTTGATTTAAGCACTGCCCAGGACCGGAAGGCACTCCAGCGTGTGATAAAAACTGCACAGTACATCTCAGGAGCAGCCTTCCCCTCACTTCAGGACATTTACACCACCAGGGTCATCAGGAGAGCACACACCATCATCAGGGACAGTACACACCATCATCAGGGACAGTACACACCATCATCAGGGACAGCACACACCATCATCAGGGACAGTACACACCATCATCAGGGACAGTACACACCCCCAGCACAGACGGCAGGCGCTACAGGAGTCTGAAATCCAGTACCACGAGACTGACAAACAGTTTCTACTAGGGATGTAACGATATATCGAATATCGCGATACCGCGGTAAACAGATGTCTCAATATTGTCGTGAGACTGACACAATGTACCGTATTTTTTTTTTTTTTATATATATATATTTTTTAAACCTTTATTTAACCAGATCATCGATCTCTTTTTCAAGGGAGACCTGTCCAACATGGCAGCAAGTAGATTACACCATGAACATAAAACAACAGATAACACATCGTATTTACAGGGCTACATGTACATACCTAGAGACATTGACAAGTACCAACAGGATATTTATATCTCTGTCAATAAGCCTCACCTTCTTGGCAAAAACTGTATTGTTTTTGAGCTGTGGAGAGACAATGCACAGTTTTACCCACTGCCCAAAGCATATCTCTCTGTCCCAGCAACATCAGTACCAAGCAAGAGAGTTTTTTCCACAGCAGGGGATTTTGTAAATGCCCAAACATCCCAGCTTCTACCTGGAAATGTGGACGTGCTCATATTCCTAAAAGATAACCTTGATGACGCTGAGTGAGAGAGTTAGTTACTTGAAAAACTAAAGTGAAACTTGATTCATTCTATTGCAGGGTCTGATTATTATATTGTTGACACTTTAAAATACTACTATCCTACTAAAATGCTGTACAAGTCAGATTTATTATTTAATAAAGACATTTAAAAAAAAAATTATTTAAAAAGAAAATTCACATTTTTTCCTTTATTTTTCAATATCTCGATAAATATCGTACCGTGGACTTTTTATCAAGATATTATCGTACTGTGAGTTTTTGGTATCGTTACATCCCTAGTTTCTACCCACAGGCTGTCAGGCTGATGAAAATGCAACCCCCCACACAAACACACACACACACACACACACACACACACACACACACACACACACACACACACACACACACACACACACACACACACACACACACACACACACACACACACACACACACACACACACACACACACTGATTGAACTGTGAGTGCTACACAGACACACTGACACTCACCATTTGCACTACCTACTTTAACAATGCATAGTGCACTTGTTGTCTGCCGTGCAATATTGTATACACTGTGAACCATGTGCAATACAACTATTTATATACTATTTAAATATCTTTTAAACTGCTGCTACTTATGTGCCCTTTTATGCTGCTGTTGCCGTGTGCCAAAAGTATTTATTTATTTTGATATTCCTGTATTTTACTTGCGTAGGGTGGACTAGCAAAGTAAGATTTTAATTGTAACTGTCTGTTTACTGCGCATATGACGATAAATATCTTGAATCTTGATTACATGTTAGACGCTTTTATCCAAAGCGACTTACATACAGGGGGTAATTTGGGGTGAAGTGTCTAAGGGACACAACGACATGCTGACTGCAGTGGGGTTTGAACCTGTGACCCCCTGACCCCAACACCAAGGCTCTATCCACTGCGCCACACGTATCCATCCACAGTCCTCTATCACCATCATACCGATTTTTCTATAAAACTAACACACACTATTTCTGTTTGTTTTTTGCGGACTGCACCATTCACCATCTTGCCAAATGACAGCTGGCATGTTGACAGTTCCCACGTTTGTCCTTCTCTGTAACAAAAGCCCTGACTCTGTTCCCATAGAGAGCAGAAACACTTTGATGTCTGCCGGGTCTCGCAGAATGGCGGCAGCAGAACGAGTGGTTGATTGGAGTATTTCGGTGTCAGCCGAGGACACGGAGCAGACACCGGAGACCGTCTGCTGTGAGCCAGCGTTTTCAGGCTGGTTGGTTACATAAAGCCTTAGTAACTCCTGTTGCCATGGTGACATGATTCCACAGCCTGAGATGCCAGTGGCCAAAAAGAGCCGGCCAATCACCGGGCAGATTTCGTTTTTTAGTTCAGAAACCTTTTTTCTTTTTTCAGTCAATTGAGTTCAACAGAGGCTGCTTGAAAAATAGTTAAATGTTCATTCCTGACAAATTGGAGGTATTAAGTATAAGTTATGATTTAAGTGTTTCTTCATTTTAAAAAGACGAGACGATTAAAGGATTGGTTATCTAATTTGACTATTATTTTAGTCATTGTTCAAGCGTTGTTAACACACTTCTCCTGATTCCAAGATGTTTGATTTGATGCTTTTCTTTGTGCTAATTAGTGCAAAATCCGCACCACTGGTTAAATACAGACACTTTCTTGTTCTCTGGCAAAATATAATTGGCCTTTCTGACATCTTATAGACAAAGCAATTCATTGAGACTGAAAATGTTTGTGATGTCAAGATATCCCTCCATTAGGTTCAATGTTCCTTGGTAGGGACATCAGTTATTCCTGTTTAACATCGAGTTTTGTTTTGAGACTCTTGGTCAGACTTAACTTATTGACTTAAGATTTATTAATCCTATTTCCTGACATATCTAATTTTAATTGACGATGGAAGCAATTCAGAATTTCCGAATACAAAATACTGATTTGATGATGTGTAGGTTGGCTGTTATGCTGTATCTGATGTTTACTTTGAGCTTAGAGAGATTGGATTCATAAGGCAAGGCAAGTTTATTTATATAGCCCCTTTCAACACAAGGCAATTCAAAGTGCTTTACAAAAAACGAAAGACATTAAGTAAATGGCATTTTAAGACTTTTTCTCATTTGTACGATTACAGTGAGGAGAAACCCTGACTTTAAGGTGTGTTACCTTGGGTGTGAACATGTGTCGGATCCCGTCGATGGAGCCCTTCAGGAGCAGAGCCCGCACCAGGAAGCAGATCAGCACCACGTACGGGAACAAAGAGCTGAAGTACATCACCTGTAAGTTAAATAAAAACTCCTGTTAAAAGCATCCAACTATACCAGTCAGCCTGTAGTTACATTAGTTCGGTCTACATACATACAGTATATCGTTTGGCACAACATGTAGGCATTGAAGGCATGATACCGTCAAAAGAAACAGCAGCGGTGAACCACTTAGCAATAACAGGGTATACGCAGGAATCCTGAAGTCAAATGTAAAATCCTTTAAGACCTTTTTTAAGACCCTTTCCATAAATTTTAAGACCTCATCGCCACTTTGAGTTCTAACCGGTTACCTTGGCGACACACTTTACCTCACATTGACTATATACAGTATTGATTGTCCTTCCTCCCTATCTTCCAACCATTTGGACGCAGACTTGCATTTCCCCATAACGATGTTGCTTAGCAACCGGCGTAAACGGACCTTCGTGCTATCGAGCAGTGAGCGTGCGATGTCCTGTTCAGATGACGTCAAATCCAACGGGATGCCATCAATAAACTCCACAGAATCACACGACACACCTACGCCATGACTACATTCAGGCAGACTGTAGAATACAACCTCTTTGGACCATTTATATACTTATTGACAACAAGCTACAAAATGTAAGACCTTGGAAAATGCCGTTTAATACTTTTTAATAGCCTTCATCGTCGCTAACTTGATTTATCAACTTTTAATACTTTTTAAGACCCCGCGGACACCCTGAATAACGACAAAATGTTTGATGATCATAATCAAAATCAAAATAAGATGCTTTTAGATGCCAATGACCTAAATAATAATAATGATAAATCAGATAATCCAGATTAGACTACTTTAGATGTACATTGTCTCTTGCCAATTGTCATGGTTTTCTAGGTCACTGAGTAAAACCTATCGGTGATTCGATGACAGCTGCTGTTCAGTTCCTGTCAGAAAAACACTTATCAGACCGTGTCTTTTTAGAGAAATACTAAAATACATGTAGTGTGATCTTACTATCTAACTATCTATGCAGCGTGATTATGATCATTTGGCAGGAACATGAAATGAGAGTTAACACTGAGCAGTTCTGTCGAACGTGGATGGCATTTTGTTCCTGGTCAAAATAACATTTTCTAGGTGGGGGACTTTGACACACATTTCAACTTTCATTTTGTGTATCTTTATGAGTGACATCTTGAAGAAGAGACGACTTGTTGTACCATGAAAGCTACAGTATGTTATCAATATCAGCAGGAAAGCTTTGTATCCAATTATCGTGCTATTTACTGTAGACAGTGGGCGTCTCTCTTCTTTTCTCTCCTTTTCTATAAAGACTAGGTGGCAGTGGCACTTAAATCCTAAGAGGTCTGACTCAGACTCTGCTTTGTGAGACGTCGGCTCACAGGATGGGCAGAGGCGTGTGTGGGGGGGATGCAGTCATCGTAGGATGGTTTGGGGTTAAGCACAGTAAGTGATTCTGGCAAAGAGTGTGTAATGTCTCGTCTTTAAAGGGAAGGGATCATTCACCCTCAAGCAGGATTCACTATATGTTTGAAGGTTCAAGGACAGTGAAGGTAAATGACTTTCTCTCAATGCTTGGAGACAGACCAACGTATTTCTGATTGTCCTTAACGTGAAGTAGTTTGGTTAACTCAGACTTATATATTTGATCTTTGGCAATGCAACGTTTTATTTAAATATAAACGGGTCCCATACAACATTGTACTACAGATTTTCAAGTGACAGTAATGTTCTCCCTTCTTTAGGAAAGGTTTTTTTCTTAACCACATATATATAAAGTTTTTTATATGTTAAAGGTGGGGTAGGTAAGAATGGAGAAACCAGCTCGAGTGCGCTAGAATTTGAAAGTACGCAGCCGAAAACAATCTGCCCCTTCCTTCAGACTTCCTCACAGAGTCCCTCCTCCAACACACACGCACATGACCAATGAGGGCACGAGATAAGTTTGTGCAAGAGATGGAAGGCTGACAGGCAGGTAGGCCATCCAGTTATTTTAGCCGGGCTACACGGCTGATTGGTCGTGCTTTTTACAGCGCTACGGCTTCCTTAGATGACGTTTTTTTATGTATTTATTGTCAAAGCATTTAATGTATTCATTGCTATCGGGATGTTAAGAGCATTCCATGGAATATAACAAAAAGTGTTTCGGAAGTGAATTACCTACCGTACCTTATTTTCTTAATGTCTTTCATTTTTTGTAAAGCGCTTTGAATTGCCTTGTGTTGAAAGGTGCTATATAAATAAACTTGCCTTGCCTTGCCTAGCCTAGCCTAGCCTTGCCTTGCCTAGCCTAGCCTAGCCTTGCCTAGCCTACCTTTAATTGTTGTGTAATGGGTTTGTAAAGCTGAGACATATTTTGGTACCAGTAAAGAGGCCCAATAATGCCTTTGGGGGTGTTCCCTTTCCTGTAGTGTGTTATATAGGTTTGTGTGCATGTAAATGGTCTGCAAAGGCTAAATCTCTGCTGGACTATATCCCTAAAAATAAAGTCAAATGTCATAGTTGCAATACATTTCTTACATTTTTTATCTTTCCACACCTGCAGCTCTTGTCAGTCCTTCACTGATTAAACCTCCCACTTTGTGCTTTTGTTGAAGAACACATTCTTGGCCTTGGTCAGCACAAAGCCAAACAGGCACTTTTTGGTGCGATAGACAAATATCTGCAAACTCAGCATTATCTTCTATAAAAAAAAAACTTTATTTTGAAAGGTGCTGTGTCAGGGCAGATAGCATGTGCTTATTGAAATGATCATGTTCTAATAATTGCACTGATATCGTCATAAACTGATAATAAAAGATAGGTTTTCCCATAAGGGGTAATTGTCTTCACATGTGTCAGGAATCTAAAGGCTATTTTACATAATTTAATTAACTAAATAATGTTACTTTACATGGTGTTCAGCAACTTTCAAATACTCCTAATGAACATCACGTCTATTTTACCAAATCTACGACCACCCCTCTTCTCTCCCCCATCATAAGCCATTATCCACCCGCCCTACCCCTTTTTTTTTTGGCCACACTCTTGACAATCAAGCCAAAAGAGCGCGTAAAACCATGGAAACCAAAACGTCCCGATCCCTTTCACGCCCACCCACACACACGCGAATGAAATGCAGATGGTGGTAGGGATATTTCTTGGAAAAGGGCTTTTGTGAGCACGGGTGTAGAGAGAGAGCATTAATATTCTTTTGTACGGCACTTCAAAGACACTCGGAGCTGGCCCCTTTGAGGGAAAGTTCACGGCCATTTCTTCTCGCGCCAACTCAAAAGGCCATCCAGACACACCAGGTAGTTTGAGCAACACCATCTGGCTCCAACTGTACAATTAACCAGTTGCTTGGGTGGCTTTTTTGGGCGATTTACAAAAAACAAGGGGGTCATTTCGTCTTCATAACATAGATGCATATATGTTTAGCAGGGGTGGTTGAAAGAAAAAGGACATTTCATAAAGGAATTGAACTTGTCTGAGGTACTTGTACTTAGCCAGAAACATTGCTACAAAAGGGGAATCTTTACTGAGATGATACATCAACTGAGAAGTAAAAACATTTCCTCATAGACTTCTATACAATTGAACATCCTTTTTTTTTTCAACCGTCACCCGCTGGACACAGTGGTAACATGTAATGAAGTACATATACGTTTTTGTTTAATTTCTACGTACTTTTTACTCCACTACATGTATCTAAGTTACTTTACAGATTCATTGAATCAGCTAATACAAAATGTGAATCACCAAGAAATGTACATGTTATTATAGGTTAAAACCCAGCAGCAGTATGCAATGTCATTTAAATAAGCTCCACCTTTACCATTAATGGGAAATGGACTGTACTTAAATAGCTTTATCCAGTCTTTGAGACCCCTCAAAGCGCTTTACATACTACATGTCATTCACCCGTTCACACCCATTCACACAGAGCAGTTTACCTTACTCTAGGACCTAACACTCACACATATTCTAACACCGTTGGCCATCGGGAGCAACTCAGGGTTAAGTATCTTGCCCAAGGATACATCGACATGTTGGCTGCACGGGCTGGGATCGAACCCACAACCTTCTGGTTGAAAGACAACCGCACTCCCTCGCAGCCACAGTCGCCCTGCCGCCTGCCAATGCATCAATAATCAAAATCTACTAATGTAATATTAACGATTCTGAAATTAGCCATTACTAGTACTTTTACTGTTGGTACTTAAGTATATATTGATACCATGTACTTTTACTTTAGTACAATTTACTAATGCTGGGCTTTAACATGTAATAGTCTTTTTACGATTTAATATCACTACTTCACTCAAGTGTAAAATCTGAGTTCTTCTTCCACTACTGATTTGAATAATGGCAGGAACTGAACATCCTGTATGCTAATAAAACCCCTCAAGCGTCAGATTGAGATTAAAGCGACTCTTGTTATTTAGTCTGAGGCTGTTGTGGTGAATGCGTTTCAAAAGTCGCTGCGCTCAGTACAGACAGCTGTAAGGATAAGACCTGAGGTAAGGACAATGTTTGGCTTCAAGGTGGGAAACTCATTTAGCTTTGACCCGATGTTCAATAACCTGACGACCAGATCCTTAAAGCAAGAACATGTTAAAACAAGCTGGCGGATACACGGGGCTTAAACTCTGATTTTAAAAAGTGAAGCCAATGCGAGAGTGCCCTTAACCTGCAGTCTTTCTAATATCCAGCCTGTGGGGAAAGAAGTGCAGGAAGTATATACTTAAGTAAACTAATACTTAATAGTAAATAGTAAAAATACCCTGTTACAAGTGACAGTTCTCCATTCAAAATCTTACTTAAGTAAAAGTACAAAAGTATTGGCAATGAAATACTCTTGAGTACTAAAAGTAAACGTACTTCTTCAGCATAATGGATCACAAATCCAGTTGTTCCATTAATGTCTATCACAGCTGGTAAAGATGGAGTTCATTTTAATGACATTGTACGTCGCTGGATATTTCTATCAATAAATATATGTACATTTTTATTTGTAAGTGTGTAAAAGTCCGGCAGTGGCTCAGTCAGTAGCCACTGCCGGACTGATACACACTGGACCGTGAGCCGTAGGGTCGCCGGTTCAAGTCCCCGACCAGACCTAAAATATGGAGTGTGGACTGCTACTTGGAGAGGTCCCAGTTCCCCTCCTGCCCTGCCGTGGTGCCCTTGAGCAAGGCACCGGACACCCCCCCACTCCCATTGCTACCCGGGTGCTGTACAATAGCTGCCCACTGCTCCTGATGCTAGGATGGGTTCAAAGCAGAGAACACATGTCACTGTGTGTGCTGTGTGCTCTGGGTTCATCCCTCCCCTTCTATCTATCTATATTTCGTATCAGCTAGTAATCTAAATCTATAAAGCTTTTAGACAAATGTATTATAGTTAACATATAATATTGCCTTATCAAATGTAGTGTGATAGAAGTATAAAGTAGCATAACATGAACATTTGCAAGTACCTAAGAATTGTACTTTACTTGAATAAATGTACTTAATTACGATCAACCGCGGTGTCCATGGGTACTGGTGAATTTGTTCTCGATTGTATAGAAGTCTATGAAAAAATTACCCGACTTCCTTCTTTATTTATAACCTCATTAAAGGTGGGGTAGGTAGGTTTGAGAAACCGGCTCGAGATCGCTTGAATTTGAAAATACACAACCGGAGAAAATCTGCCACTTCCTCACAGAGCCCCTCCCCCAACACACACGAACGCGCACATGACCAATGAGGGCACGAGATGAGTTTGTGCCCCGATGGAAGGCTGACAGACAGGTAGGCCATCCGATCGGTTGTACTTTTTACAGTATCACGGCTTCTACAGATGACATTTTTTTATGGATTTTTTGTCAAAGCACTTCAGATATTCATTGCTATCGGTATGTTAAGAGCATTCCATGGAATATAACAAAAAGTGTATCTCGAGCCGGTTTCTGAAACGTACCTACCCCACCTTTAAAGATGTCCCATTTGTACTGTAGCAGTATTTCTGGATTTTGGTCTCCACCTACTCCTGTGAAAAACGCCTGGTTCTTTATCTGCTAGTTGTTGCTAGTTTCAACCAGCTGGTCGCTCACATTGTGTCTCTCCTGTCTCTACAGTACATTGTGTCTCTCCTGTCTCTACATTGCGTCTCTCCTGTCTCTACAGTGGGTCTCTCCTGTCTCTACAGTGGGTCTATCGGAGCCTTTGAGTGGGAAACAGCTGTCTGCAGCAGTTGATGAATGCATGAGACTTACAGTAAATGTGTTACAGTAAATAATGACCTAAACGCGGCTTTACAGAGCTGCAGAGCTGGGTGTTAATTACCCATGATTTGGCACTGTTACAAAGACTCATTTCATTGACTTAAGTTGACTCAAACTCACCAGGACTTTACTCTTACTGCTGTCAACAAATTTGAAGTATACGGTATTAATTTTGACCCCGTAGACTTGAGATAATAAGTGGGGATAATACCAAAATAAAATGACTTCCCCATCAAAGCTCATTCTGTGGAGATTAAATAGTGTGACCGTTTGTCCAATTAGTGCAAGCCTGACTGTAACCTTGGAAGTGCACCGGCTAAAGCTGGTCATATGATACGAGAGAGTGTGGAATGACAAGGATCGCCTGTAAAAAGAGAAGAGGCGCGGGGTGAGTTTGAAAGCAAACGCCAAACCTTTAGCCGGGATGCTAGTCACACTACTGTCAGCTTTGCTATGCTAAGCCTAGTCAGAAATAACACACCGGATCACGCGAGCTCTCAGGCTCATATCTGAGGCTGGATCCTTGGAAACATTTGTCAAGTCCCATTACAGGAGTCACTCAGCAGTGTCTTTAGACCAGGCGTCAATACGGCGCACCGTAAACCTCTAGCTTAAAGGTGGGGGAGGTAAGTTTCAGAAACCGGCTCGAGATACACTTTTTGTTATATTCCATGGAATGCTCTTAACATCCCGATAGCAATGAATATCTGAAGTGCTTTGACAAAAAATCCATAAAAAAACGTCATCTGTAGAAGCCGTAATACTGTAAAAAGTACAACCAACTGGATGGCCTACCTGCCTGTCAGCCTTCTATCGGGGCACACACTTATCTCGTGCCCTCATTGGTCATGTGCGCGTGCGTGTGTGTTGGAGGAGGGGCTCTGTGAGGAAGTGGCAGATTTTCTCCAGTTGTGTATTTTCAAATTCTAGCGATCTCGAGCCGGTTTCTCAAACTTACCTACCCCACCTTTAAAGTGTGCTAATTATTTGTCGGAGGATTTTCCGAGAAAAGGCCTTTTGTTTCTGTTACTGTCTCACTTCTCAAGAGCTATATTTGAGTTGTCGTAAGGGCTGCAAAGTATGAGGAAAAAAGGGGATTTACGATCAAGTTTAAAATCTGTAACTAATTAATTAAATATATTTGATTAGGTTATATGTCTGCAAGATACAAGGACATATTTGATAATGTCAGGTATCGCGATAACGATTATTCGTTGTGTTCAGTTCTGCCTTTTTGCAGCTTGTTGCTAAAATACAACAAATTGAATAAATCTAAATACATTTATTTACCAATTGAAGGTTATACTCAACACAAAATACATTACATTACATGTTACTTGTTAGACGCTTTTATCCAAAGCAATTTGGGGTGAAGTGTCTTGCCCAGGGACACAACGACATGCTGACTGCAGTGGGGTTTGAACCTGTGACCCCCTGATCCAAACACCTACGGACAACCCAACCCCCCACATAAATAAAGGGAATAATAATAGTTAAGTCCAGTTTAACTCTAGAGGGTTAACAGCATGGTGCATATCTTGTAAAATAACACATATAGACATAATGTAATGAATATGTTGTTACGATATTAAAGTGTAATGTCGAAGTATTTAGTTTGACTCAGAATCAGAATACCTATATTAGTCCCACAAGAGCCAAAGACAGCTTAATGTTGCCTAAGAAAGAGTTACTCCTCTTCTGCCTCATCCCCTACTCGTTAAAACCTATTTTCTCCAAACTATAACGGAGCAGTTAATCCTCCTTACCTTCCCAGAAGACTGGATTCCCTTTATCATGGCGAGGCAGACCATGGTCCAGGCAGCCAGCAGGCACAGAGTCATCCTCCAGTTCAGACCTCCGCCCTCAGAGATGTTGTTGGAGATGTTCAGGGCCTCGCGGTACCAGTAGTACGTGGTGGCCGAGCTCTTTTCACACTCTGGCACCACATCTGAGGACAACACGGTACAAGATAAGCACTGAGGCCTTCGGATAGGAGTTACAGGTTGATTTCATGGTGAATTGATCAGTCAATCAGTCTTAAAGCTGGAGTAGGACGTTTATTTTTAGTGTCAATGGGCTAATATACCGTAATAACCTTTCAGTATTTTGAAATTCAAGTGGTTTAAGGGGAAACTAGACTTCTTTATCTTGGATTTGTCCTTAGAATATAGGAAACCTAGCCTGTGACAGACGACTTTGGCAAATCACAGGTCAATTCAGAGAGAGATAAATGCAGATCTGGTGCACATTATTTCAGAAACCCTGATTCAACCAGGGAATATGTTTCAGTTTCAGAACATTCCAGCATTAGCAAAGAAAAGTCATGAAGGGAGACAGACAGTGGCGATCCTAGAGTCGGTGCGGGCCCTAGGCAAGCATTCACTGGGGGCCCCTCGAACCCCCCCCGGAGTGGAGCAAGGCAACACAACTTCAGATCAGAAGCAGCATTTTACGGCGCGCTATGCATGGAGCCGCCTTGAGGGGGTTCCCCGACATGTCGTTGCAGTCAATTAAAGGGTGTTTCATGTTGTCGTTGCGGTGGACCTTCTTAATCTACCTTCTTTGGGGGCCCCCTTCTGGTCCGGGGCCCCAAGTAGTTGCCTGCCTTGCCTGTTCGCAAGGAGCGCCCCTGGAGACAGATATGAAGTGTTGCTCAGGAGGAAACATTTTGCTAAAAGTTTCGCTTTCTGCTAACCAAGCCAAAGGGTTGCGTCTGCGGCTAGCTAAAGGCTAACGTTAGCTAAATGTTCTCTCCATCTTTGAAACGTTTGCCCTTAGTTTTGCTAGCGAGAGACTCAAATCACAGCATATTATCTTAAAGGGTTTTCAGGCCTACAAGTAAGATTAATCGTATGGTTGATGTTTGTAATAAATGACTAGTACCCGTAAAGGTTACTATGTTATAATGGTTTTTTTTTGCCCACCCTGGGGAACCACCTAAAGTTACTATGTACTGAAGGCGTACTATGGATTTTTTAGAAATGACCCCCAAACTAAACCACCTACCCCAGCTTTAACAAGTGTGTTTGTGTCTTACAAGTCATGGTCTTGTTCTTGACCAGCGGACACTCGTGCCACGGCAGCGGCTGCTGGAAGGACTGAGAGAAGTAGAAGAGACTCCAGCTGATGATGACGTTGTAGTAGAGAGCCACGAAGAAGCACACCTACAGGAAACAGGAGGGAGTTAGCTTCAG
The DNA here is from genome assembly GCF_902827115.2 of Pseudochaenichthys georgianus. NCBI lineage: Eukaryota > Metazoa > Chordata > Actinopteri > Perciformes > Channichthyidae > Pseudochaenichthys > Pseudochaenichthys georgianus. Next base: position 40,676,894 of record NC_047508.1, read on the forward strand.
ATACACACAACCAGAAACAGTGGATAGACATGTTTAACTTTCGAGGTAAACAGTTATCATGCGCTACCAAACATGATCGCCATGTATTCTTTCTCTTTGTTATTGTTATTCCTTTTTTAAAATCTTATCTAGACTTTTCCTGTTGCTCAAAGCGCTTGACTATATTATACCACTTCCTGTTTTGTAGATTTATGAATTGGGGTAGGACGTTTATTTTTAGTGTCTTGCCCAGGGACACATCGTTTGTTGTTTGAGGTTACAGTAACAATGATCAACTAAAAATGAAATATCCAATCCTCTTAGTGACCAAATGTTTCAAGAATTGTATTTATTATTATGTTTTGCATTCTTTATTTTTCAAATGTTGTGAAAACATAATTGAATGAAAACGTTTTTCTTATATTTTACTCATGAAAGTAGCATAAAGGCAATGCTAAGTCTAAGTATTGATTACTCATAGACAGACATATAATCGACAACTATTTATTCTTCATATTATATCAATAAGTTTGAATTTTGTTCTGAACACCAAGCTGTCAAGTTGGACTTTTAGAAACCAAAACATATTACAATTTTCTGACATTTTATAAAGCACCCAATTTATATGAGCCGTGTGTATTAATGTTTACGTCTGTGTTATTTATTTACATTATGAAAGGTTGTGGTTATAAATAAATGTGATTGGTTGATGACTTCAAATGCAGTTACAGATCTTAATTGACTATTCTTAGTCCTACAAAGCTGTATCAAGCCTTCCTTCTTCTGCTTCACTTGAACTTCTCTGCTCCACTCACCATGCAGCTGGCGAAGCCGATGCCCCCCAGGCGAGGGCTGATGTAGTTCCAGACCCCGATGCTGCCCCTGCGGATCCGCTGACCCACCGCCAGCTCCAGGAAGAAGAGCGGGATGCCGATCAGGATCAGAAGGATCAGGTACGGCACCAGGTACGCTCCTGTCAATCCGAGACAACACACAGAGTTAGATTACATTAGATCAGCGGTTCCCAACCTGAAGGCATTGCAAGTGGGCCGCCAAATAATTAGCAAAACATTATTATTCGTGGGGAAACATTTTTATTATTAAGATGTATTCATTATTTGAACCTCTTTTCCTTTCTCTTTCTTGATCCTCCTTAGCAACGGCCATTACAGTCTTTGACAGCGTCTCTAATACTGGATTCACAACGTGTCACATGTTCTGAATTGACCAATCAGAACTTTATTTAACCTCCGAATTGTTTATGGTTGAAAGTGGGCCACGAAACATTTTTAGATTCTTAAGGGGGCCCCGAGTTGAAGAAGGTTGGGACCCGCTGCCTTAGATTTACCTTATCGATCCCACATTGGGACATTGTTCTGTCACAGCAGCATGTCAACAAGGCATTGCGCATAACTTAAAAATTGAGTAAAAATAAATAAATATATTTCAACAGTAGAAAAAAGAAAGGAAACTATTGAGTATTTAAATGAAGCACGTGCAAAGCTGGAAAACAGTTGCATCAGATAACCGTGAATAGAAACCATTTCAGAATTTCCTGAAACACACCCACACACACGCACACGCACACGCACACACACACTCTTGATCTGCCACATGCTATATTGACACGACAGCCTCCTATAATTTAACTGCGACCTAATGTGCCCCTGAATGTGACGCATAAAGCCCACACAAGCACACAGCAGCCTCTTTAACAGTATATTTCTCATTATCTCTGACCAACATATACAACTACACACATCTGTTGAGCTGCGTGTGTGTGTGTCTCTCCACCTAATACATGCGCCTTGGTGTGTGCTGCAATCCAATCATTCTGCCAACCAGGAAATATACTGTAGTATGAAATTACCTAAATGAGAGTGGGATTACTGCGAGGCGCTTTGCCACGAAAGCATTCCTCTCCAGGATGAAGGTTTCAGGGCGAATGACTAACATTAAGACAGGCTGTAATAGTGCGGTGCTTTAAAACACAGAGGGGCACATCTCTTGTGACGGAGACACTGCCAGGCACATGATGGCTGGAAGAAAACACCAGAACCAAAAAGTCTGTTGTGAAGAAAATGGCCGGTGGTTTGTGTTTAGAGGCACCAGATTTTAAGATAATGGGTCTTTGATGTTCCTCTTGCATAAAGGGCACTGTAGGTGTGCATGATGCTAAGGTTTTTGTTTGCTCCTTCTCACGCGGAGCTCCGGTGTGTGCCGTGCAGCTTCCATGCCCTAAACCACGGACATCTCACGGTTGCATCATCTCAAAGCTACACGGAAAACCAGACGATCTCTTCTTGAAAGCAAACTTCTGGAAGTCCTCCAATAAACCACATCACCAAATGTGGCTTTCATGTGACCTTATGTGAAAGAGGTACTATTATGGGTGTTGGGGTTTTCCCTGTCCTGTTATTTTGCATTTAACTGGTGTGAACAGGCTCAAATCTCCTGCTGATTTATGTTTTAGTTAGCCAAGTAAGTGATCAATCAACTAATAGTTAAAGCGCTTCAAAAAGCTTTATTTATATTTAATTGAAGGAACAAAAAATGCCAAGTGCTACAAGATTGCATCATCAGATTTAGGATTTTGGCTTGAGCAACTTGTCATAGTCTGTGTTACTTTACATCAGGGGGGTCAAACTCAATTTCAACTCGGGCCACATTAGCATCATGGTTGCACTCAAAGGGCCAGTTTTATATATAAGACTATATAAGAATAAATATATAAATATTCAATATATATAAAATAATGTATTATATTACATTATTGCCTCTGTATTGGTTTATTATCGGATAGGGTAATAACTTCATAATTAACTACGTCTGAAAGCAGAAGTCTAGGGCAAACAATTGCAAGTCTCTTCAGTGCGCATGTCACAAAATGATTTAAAAAGAAAAGCCAAATTCTGGAAAAACTAAAATAAATAAGTGAAATCTTGAAAAAAAGGTATCATCACAAAAGTCAAATTCCGAGAAAAAAGTCAAATGAGAGATGCATTGTGGGACATGTAGTTTATGGGCAATGTGCTTCTGTAAAGCGGCCTGTAACCGTATAATAAACATATTATATTCTTTGCAAGCTCTTGTGGGGCCACAGAAAATGAAGTTGCGGGCCGGATTTGGCCCCCGGGCCTTGAGTTTGACACCCCTGCTTTACATGCTTTGTTCACTATTTGAAATTTCAAATAGTTTGAATACATTAAATACAGTTAAAAAACATTGAAATATGTTATAAAACTAGTTGTTTTGTTAATAGTTTAGCTTCATTGTTAGAAACATTTCAAAACGTCATGGCCGCTGATGGAAAACAAGACACTTTTTTTCACACTTTTTGAAGTTTGAAAAATCCCCTTTGGTGACTTCCCCCCCGGGGCTCGGGCTGAACCACAACACTAAATATTGAGACTGTCTGCTCGACGTACTGTAATGAGTCACTGATGACAGCATCAACACTTCCTTGACTTTTAAGATTAGTTTCATCCCCGCTTCAACAGCGTTTATTGTTTCATCGGCCGGACGTTCATTCACATCCTTCCCTTCGTCCGCCACATCGCGTTTGAATGGGAGTGGTAACAGACAGGGAAGCAAATGTGTGTCTATTGTTTTAAGCGTGTGTGTTTAAGTAGTTTCTAATATTAAAAAGTCTAATTCTGGATCCACAAGTACACAGTTCATTCTGGGAAGAGGCTTCAAACATCAGGCAGCATGACAACAAAAACTCCATTGTCTTTAAACACAGGACCGTCTCCTTCAAAGAAAGCACACAGCCTGATCAAAGTGCACTTCATCTGTTCTTAAAATAGTTTCCCTTTTCTCTTCCCTCATAGATCGCTTACAGTAAATATCTAGTTCATTCTGTCTCGTCATTCTTTGTACATTTTATAGCTAAATGGGCGTGGACGGATTTACAAACCTGTAGTTTGAGCAACGAGTTATGATTCACAAGATTAACCTTAAATACGGCTCTGGACAGCGTCTGGTCGAAAGACAATACGTAATGGGCTTAAAATACATTTAAATAAAACTATTTCTGCACGAAAATGATCCGTTGTGCTTTTATAAAGTGTATTAAAATAATTTGGAATATGTCACTTTTTACTACATTCTGACATTTTATAGACTTGAAAATAATAAAGTAAATATAATTGGTGGATGAATTGATAATGTTTTTTTTTTATTTCAGCACTGTACTTGCCACACAGTTATTAAATAAAATATATTGTAGAGAAAGCTAATAGAGACACCTGTCAGATCTGTCTCTGTCTTAATCTAATTACAGTTAGAAACAGCGGGGCGACCAGAGCTGTTTAAAACAGACCTGAAACATGAAAGGATCTTTATGGTAACACACACACGCATGCACACACACACGCACGCACACGCACACACACACACACACACACACACACACACACACACACACACGCACGCACGCACGCACACACACGCACACGCACTGTCCCCATAAGGGAGGTGAGTCCCCACACGTGACTATGTAAACAGATTTAGGTCCCCACAAGTATAGTAATGCTAGGCCACACACACACACACACACACACACACACACACACACACACACACACACACACACACACACACACACACACACACACACACACACACACACAAACCAAGCTGCCAACCCAGATATCATCCAATACAACTTTATATATGTATTACACTGCTTAGTCGAATACTTGTTTCTGATTGGTTCATTTGGACATTTCCGAGGTTATTAATACTCGCTAACAAGCCGCTGCTAAGCATAACGTGACCGTTGCTAAGGAGAATGGACCGTTGCTAACTATGTCTAGATTTCTTTCAGTGCTAATGACATTTTGAGGACTTTTGTTCTTGTCTGTTTACATATTTGAATTGAAGAAAGTGGAAGAGGTTGAGGTTCAGTAAACGATGTTAATGACGACACATACACTTGATATGGATTAGAGATTGCACCCTGTCTGTGCACCCTGTCTGACGCGGTTTCATCATCGGCTTTATCAGACAGTCAATGGCTTCACATCATCTCCAGGTGGGAAGAGTAGCACCGTATCACCGGCAGATACCAACAGTATTAACCCTCATGGAAGAACGACAACCCTGTAGGAAGCGGCAAGTAGGTCGTCTGAGGAGATGTGTTGTGATCGTGTTGAATGTCACTCAGACCACAGCCAGAGCTGCTCACACGATTCCCTGCAGCAGTGATTTATATATTTAGTTTGACGGCTGTTGGAGAGACACAGATGGTCATGTGACTCATGTTGACCCTGAAGGTCAGTGAGCAGTCTGGTTTTGACACGCGAGTACAACATAGGAAGGACTCTGTGTCTCCATCCTCCTTACACACACTTCAAATCCTACACTTACATCTGTTATAATACCTGCTTTGTTTGGAGCGTTTCAATTCTAATTATCCATTGAGCATTAACCAGAAAGAGTCTAATCTGATGATACATTTAGAGTTCTTAGAGGACATTGGCTAATCTTCCCTTTTAATTATAATTCTTAACATTGTTTTAGACGTTTACTTTCACATTGCAAAGATGTTGAAGTGTTGAAGGACCGTGCCCTCATAGTATACACATAGTGACATAACAAGTGCTGCATGCAATGTGGACCCACATACAAGATGCAACAAGAGGAAGGCTGGACTTCTGGTATCTGATTGTAAGGAAATCTAGTTCCAGGAACTTTCTTTTTTGTTTGATTAAATCTAACGGGTATTGCAGAAAGGCCGTAGAAGGAAATCACACACGCACACACATACACACCATGTATACATCACTTCAGGGGACATTACATTGACTTACATGCATTTCCTGGAGACTTATCCTAACCTTAAACAGAACCAACACATGCCTAACCCTAACCCTAATCCTAAATCTAACCAAGTCTTCACCCTAAAATTAATGATTCCCCTCTTGGGGACCTCCATTTTGTCCCCATAAGGGAAGCCAGTCCCCGTGTGACTATGTAAACAGATTTAGGTCCCCACAAGTATAGTAATGCTAGACCACACACACACACACACACACACACCACACACACACACACACACACACACACACACACACACACACACGCACACAGACACACACACACACACACACACACACACACACACACACACACACACACACACACGCACACAGACACACACACACCACACACACACACACACACACGCACGCACACACACACACACACACACACAGAACAATTTGACACATGTCCCGCTCTTATGTGCCCATCCCCCCACATGGATCACACCTGGCACACGCAGTACATGTTCAGTGTCTGTTCTTTGTGTATTCACTGCAGTGCTTCCTGTGTCCCAGCAGTCTGATACAACATGTTCAGTTTCAAAGGGTGTTAAATGAAATGTGGTGGTGATTAATGGTTTTTGTGTGAATGTAATAGCAGTTAAAACAGGACCGGTCAAATGTGACCGCGAACACCAAAGTAAGGGGGGGGGGGGGGGGAACGACGACTATAGGAGGGTTAAGTTACTTTTTGCCATCGTTTTGCAGGCCCAGATGTGCTGTTCAACGAGTCATCACTCATATTATTGGTGTCGTTGTAACAGTAAATATGCAGTGGTGTTTAGTGTTACATATTTATTGTAAATCATTTAGTATAATCACACAAATTCTGTGTTTTGTATTTAATAATTCTGTGTTTTGTATTTAATAATTCTGTGTTTTGAACGTTCCTGGCGAGGTCTAGAATCAGTGGGCGGAACCTCCAGGATGTAGTCACTGTACCCAGAAGATTATTTGTGTGGGGACTCCCCCCCTTCATATTGTGTCCCTCACGTTTTCTCCTGCCCCTTGTGTGAACGTGAGAGGAGCCAGTGTGAGGGGTAACTAATTTAACACTAACTTGTTGTATATTGTCAGTCAATAAACGGAGATCGCCTCGACTGTATGCTGGCTCGGGTCTCATCCATCAACAACATAAACACAACGCATGCAGACACTGCTTGATTTACAACATCTCCCATGCTCTGAATGCAGGTGACTCACCCCCTCCGTTCTTCTGGCACAGGTAGGGGAACCTCCAGACGTTGCCCAGGCCTACGGAGAAGCCCACCTGGGCCAGGATGTACTGCAGCTTGCTGTTCCAGGCCGGGCGCTCCTCCTCCTCCTCGTCTCCCTCCGACCCCCCTTCCTCCACGTCGCACTCCTTCCCTTCCCCCTCATGGTTGTTGATGATCAGCGAGGTCTTCTTGAAGGTATCGTCACGGCCGTCCTCGTTGGAAAGCAGGTCTTTGACGGACTCTGTGACATCGTCGTCAAGCGCTCTCTTGACGGCCTTGCTGTTTTTGGGCATTTGATAAAGCAAACAAGGGGCGAGGGGTGGAACGTCTTTTGAGTTTCAGGCTGGGCAGGCGTCTGGGGAAGAAGTCACTTTTTGACTGTGCAAAAGTGGTTTGTTTTTGACAGTTTGTGGAAGTTGAGTGATGAGAAGATGGTTTATTTCGTCATTATCACCAGATGTCTGCGAGGAGAGGAGGAGAAATCGCAGTTAGTAAACAGCCCATAGTCGAGTCAGCGCTTTGTCACTGAGAAAACACCTTTGATGATTCGCTGCTAAGAGTGTCAGCATTTTTGTTTGAGTTTAGTGTATTTACTTTAAGTGTCTGTCTGACTGGTTTTACCCTGAACTACCTTTGTATAACCAACACCTGCTAAAAGACATAAATAGACTTCATGTAAAAATACAGTCATTTAACTAAACAACCCACACCGTAGAGTGTTTCAGTCCCATTTTAATCGTACTTTTGTGTATTTTTATAGAAAATCTTTCGGCATGTTACACTCTACTCTGCAGGCCTACTTATCCCACACTATCTTATCATCATGGAAAAATGCAATGCAGAAAATTATTGCTTTATCGGGAGCAGAGTTATTTCTCACATGGAGATCACATGGCTGACTGGGGCAGCAATGAATGGGTAACATTTTTTTATCACAGGCCATTGTTCTACAACACACAAAAAACGCGGCAGGGAGCAATATGTGGACGGGACGGTGACAGGATCACGTTTCCAACCAACCTGAATAATTGAAGGGAGTGGCCGATTTGCATACGGACCCAAACACTGTTTTGATGGCATGGGGAAATCCCTTCATATATGAAAGGGTATCACGTTTCAAAACACAAATGGGAATGTGAGCAGACATGTGAGCAGAGGGTTGCTTCACAAAAAAAAAAAAAAGGGTGGCGGAAACATGGAGCTGGGGTTATCATCATTTATCAGATTCAACAGCACACCGCTATGATGTTCACAATAAATAGCTTGGGAAACATTAAAGGGTGCACCTAAATGCAGGTTAAGGTGCACCTTTTTAAATGTTAGCATCATAAGGCGTAGTGTGTTTCAATATAGGCTAACGCATTTTATTTTTGCGTACAAATTCATCACCGAGGCGAAATATCCCAGAATTATTGCAAACCATCTTGCATCGATACAACATGCAAACCCCCCACATTCTTTCAACAGGCATAGGATTAAGTGATTAATAGATTTCCTTTAACGCTTCCAGATTAGCTTGGTTTGTATGAGGCTATAAGGCCATTTCACAAGCCAGTGAACGCAACACAGCAGCGTAAAGCAGCGTAAAGATGCTGAGTAACCGTTATTATAGGAGGATGTGGTAGAATACACCAACGCACATTTGTATATGTCAACATAAGGATGTGGTTGGGTTCATCTAAGGATTATTAATTCATTAACATGCTTCTTTTTTTCCGCCCTGTGTGCACATGACTCAGGATGATTTGTCAATAAACGGGCCTACAGTAAGGGATGCACACAATGAGAAAAATGCGGATGGAGAAAGGAAGTAGTGAATCATAATAATAGAAAAACACCCGACAAGTCACACTGGTGCCATGCGTTCGTTGTTATACCCTGGCACAATTTGTCCATTAAGGGTGTTTTGAATACATTAATTTCCTCCAACCCGCCCAGTCCTCATGACACCCTTATGAAGTGTTTCATCATTCAGTAGCGCCACATCCTGCGCACTGGCACCTTGGCCAGCCTCCCACACACACGCACACGCGCACGCTCGCACACACCGCACACAGACCGCACACAGACACAAACATCATGCAATGCCTTTATCATAATCAAGCCCAATTAAGGATGCTGTTGTTTTTTACTCACCAGTGTAGAATATCAGTCGTCCTTTTCTGAATTGACGAGTCTCAAGGAATGAAATTGTGAGAGCACATGCACGGAGGAGGCATTATCACTTACTTCTATGTAAACCAGTCAGGCCGATGTGCTGCCTCTGTCTCCCGAGCAGACGCTTCTGTAGCTTTCAGACAGACGCATGGCATCTGCATGGAGGGGTGTCCTAATTTAAAACATCTATTAAAAAATGATTTCCCAATCTTCATACACAAAAATCTCAACGTATATGCTTTGTAATCTGTGTTTATGTTGTTGTGTATTATTCTTTATAGAATATCTAAGATTTAACGTAGAATTAGGGTTTTTCTTTTCTCGCACACCCCTGTTGTTCACTTGGTACGGTCCACTACTACTCGGAAAGGGGCTGGCTCATGGATGAATGCAATGTGCCACTGTTTATAAACGCTGATTTCCCTCGATGGATATGTATACACTTGGACACAATACTAATTTATTTGTGTATGGAATTTTCGTAAAGGTTCACGTAATGTATTTAGGATTTAAACCCGTACAACAAGAGGGTTTATTTGGTCAAGGTCGAAGTGGTGCGCGTCATGCACATGCACCCGCACACCCCGTGAGGCTAAATCACCATATAGCCCAGACAAGAGAGACGTCTTTTTTTCTATAACAGAGAAATACAATTATGTTTACACATAGGACTTTATTTCTAATATATACAGTAGGGATACTTTTCTTTACTAGTGAGTTTATTTTAATTAATACTAATATCATAATTTTTTCAAGAATCGTATTGTGCGATAAAATGCCACGACCATACAGTTTAAACGTGTTGTCCTCTGGGAAATACAACATACACATAATAATAACACATGGTGCTACTAAATAACATACATACAACAAGAAGAATTGTCACCACTTAACTAAATTGTTGAATAGGCCTCATATTTATTTATGAACAGATGTAACAAATAACAACAGAAGGAAACAGTAGCCTAGCAGGTATTTGCCCCCAAAATAGGGGTAATTTTATTAAGTTTGGTCACAGACTAAGCTTTCCAATTGTATATATTAGTAGATGAAAAAGACAGTAAAAGAATGGCCAATGTGTTTTTCTTTGCATCACTTTTTGAAACTGCATTGTGTTCCTCCTAATGGCTCCAGCGTGTTTGCACCTGTCAGCCATCTCCCCCACTTCAAAAAATGCATCAATTTTAAGGGACACAGGGGGGATTTTCGAAAGTATGTTTGTGCCAAATTTACACAACACAAGTCCCTACTTGACAAAATGCACTCGATGAATCACACTTAAGGCGGCATTACCTGGAAGAAGTTGCCTATTTGTGATTTCTGGAAAACCGTACCTGTTATTTTGGTAAAGTGGATCACATCAGTCCTGCTCTGAAGTCTTCACACTGGCTTCCTGTGTGTCAAAGAATATATTTCAAAATACTGCTGCTGGTTTATAAAGCTTTAATGGTTTAGGCCCAAAATACATTTCTGACCTCCTGCTAAATTATGAACCACCCAGATCTCTCAGGTCTTCAGGGACTGGTCAGCTTTCTGTCCCCAGAGTCAGAACTAAACATGGAGAAGCAGCGTTCAGTTATTATGCTCCAAACATCTGGAACAAACTCCCAGAAACCTGCAGGTCCGCTGCAACTCTGACTACTTTTAAATCCAGCAAGAAGACTTTTCTTTTTGTCGCTGCTTTTAATTGAACTATTCACATCTTAGACTGCACTTTAACTTTTATCCATGTATTTTTTCTTTTAATGTTTATTTTAATAGCTTTTCTTTTTAATGACTGATTTTAAATGCCATTTTCTTAATGTCTTTCGTTTTTTGTAAAGCATTTTGAATTGCCTTGTGTTGAAAAGTGCTATATAAATAAACTTGCCTTGCCTTGCCTTATTTTGACAAAATGAAGAGATGGATTTCTCGAAAGTGTAACGAACAAACTGAACCCCCCCTTTGTCCTGAGTTGCCCCATAGTCTGGTGTGAGATCCCCCCACAGTGTGCAGGTGCACTGAGGAAATCATCACAGAAACCTCTCAGGAGTTGTCAGGCGCTCGTTGGCAGGCCAAAATGTGTGTGTGGGAGTGTGTATCTGATGCTCACACGAATCCTCTTACTTCCAGTTCAGAGCCTTTATCACAACCCCCCTGAAGGAAGAAGAGTATTTCAGGCATTGTGTCGAATATCTCTCCGCTCTCCTGTCAGGAACGTCGTCCTTTCTTTGTGTACCAAATGTGCCTTGCTGCACTTTTCCCTCTCTGCAGGAGCTCAGCCTAAGTAACGGGCATATTGATTGATGCTAATAGCCTCCATCTCATTAGCAGCACAGAAACCATGAGAGCGGTGCACATCTTGTTTGGCTGTTGACACTGTAGTTTACTTACAAATTATTAATGTCACCACCCATTAAAAAACCAAGAGAGGTTTTTTATTATCGAAGAATCACCATCTGTTCTTAGTGAGATTATTGTTGATCACTAGAACATGTTAAATATTGTTCTTCTTTTTTCTCTTTGGCCTCGTTCAAAGTGTATTTTTGAGCATTCGCAGGGGGCCGCTTCAATGAGATAGAATGACTAACAAAGAACTGCTAACAGAGCACTTATATACTAATAAAGGACTGGCTTATCTAAAGCCAGTTGAGTAGCACTTGAAACGATTGGCTCTTTGAAACCTGATGTTCTTATATGATTCTGTTTTCTTCAAGGTTGTGTCTTCCTGGTCGAATGTACTTATTGTAAGTCGCTTTGGATAAAAGCGTCAGCTAAATGCAATGTAATGTAATGTAATGAGTGTATAGAAGTCTATGAGAACATTTAAAAATACATATTTTATTGAAAGCAACAACCAAGTTTCAGAGAAATGGGAAATGAAAGAGAAAGTTGTTTTGGGGCTAAGTGTCTGTACTGCTGGCTTACCATCCAACATCCCACCTTCTCTGTCCAACAAGTCACACAGAAACTAGAAGCAGTGGGTTTACTGTATGGCATCATGTATTCTGGTGATTGTTAATGATTCGGTTTGTTCTGGTCAGCGATTTTGTCACGTCATAAAGAAGCAGCTGAGAAGAGCATGTGGCTTCGGCTAAACAAATAGTAGCTACTCAAAGTGATTAAAACATTAGGAATATCTCTACAGGAGAGTGGCTTCAGGGTCAGACACAGACATCTTAATTATGGAACAAAAGCCAGATGACAACTATCTTAACCGTACCTCGGTTGCAGTCATTCAGTAACTCTTATTATTCGCCAATGATGATGACTATAACACCTTTAATGTTTTGATGATCTTAATCCAATCATTCATTTCTGAAACTAAACTCTCTCAGTCTAATCTGCAAGCAGTAAACTTTGAGAGCTGGAGGAAATTATTTAAAGCTTCCAAAGTAGGGGTCATTTGAGGAAACTTCTTGTTGAGCTAATTTGAGAAAGCCACCTTTATTTATGTAGCCCAATATCGGATGCCACAAATGTACCTGAGGGGGCCTTTACAATCTCTACTACATATACTGTCGCATATGTCTGTCGGTTTTAAACCTTGGCTTCGGATAAGAAAGAACTCCAAAAACAAATCCTTTTATCATCTATATGGCTAATTTCAGTCTTTGTGGCTACAGTTTTTAATCAGTAACCTAAATAGTGTCTTTTTTAAGTTTTCAAAGGGACAGAGTTGATAAGATCCATTATCATACATCGACAATCATGCATTACCTAAGGAATAGTCCTGGTACTGAGTGTGACGATGGCGTGTGTTTGAATACTGTGTGTGTCTTTGTATATATAGATGACAGTAGGAACCAGCTTGTTTTTCAGGGAATCCATGAGGTCACTGTCTTTATGGAGTATGATGAAAAGATGACTTCTCACGAGACAGACCGTGTGGTGGGCTGCGTGTCGGCCATGTGTGGGAACTTTGAATGTCGCTTTGCCCAAAGGACTATCAGGAGGATGATAAAGACCTCCCATCCCTTGAGGTCATCTGGCGTCAACTGAACTCGATAAAAGGGGTCAGACTCAATGTTCACGTAGCAGCGGTGAACCACCCAACTGAGAGTAAACATCTATCCATCTATGAAGCATATTCCTGATTAAACATGAAATGCAGTGAATATAAATGAATATGAATCTTTATTATACAAAAACAAGTCTTGAATATTTACTTTATTGACAGATTTACAACACTGTTATTATATTATATGCAGGGTTGGGAGGGTTACTTTGTAAATGTAATCAGTTACTGATTACTGATTACATGGCTCTGAAAGTAATCCGAATACAGTTACAGTTACGTGTCTTTAAACGTAATCAGATTACTTTTAGATTACTTTCTTTTTCCATCTAAAATGGGTATGTTTTGGTGAACAGGAGACACAAAAAGCAAAAGGAAACTGAACGTGTTTTTACTGTTTTAATGGCTTATCAAGAGCACAACTGAAACATCACATCTGAAACGATTTAACAACATAATACACTTGTTGGGGATGCAGCTTGGGATGTGAGGAGTGAGTCAGGGACACGGCTTAGAAAGGGCGTGTCGCCTTCTGTCCTGCCAGTGTTGGCAGGACATGAATTAAAATGTCGAACTCGGACTTCATTTTAAGGACATTTCGGCCAGGGGTGTAGACAGGGGCGGACTGGCCATCGGGACGTTCGGGACGAATCCCGATGGGCCGGTATTGAAGTGTGCCGGTCGGACGATGTGGGCCGGGCGGTAACCGGCAGGGCTCGACATTAAATGGCCCGCTGGCCCTGAAGCACTATTAAGACACCCCAGGCCAGCATAACGTACTTTCCACTTGCCCGCGCTCGGGCCACTAAAAATATTGCCTTAAAAAAATTGTCCTGTGGTATTGGTATTTTGACTAGCAATTTAGTTAAATTGTTTCGTTTATCAACGCTACAACATAGCGTTCCGTGAGTCGGTTGTCGTTGTTGGGTGAAAAGCAAACTGCTGTTTGCTGCGGAGCGCAGCGCGAGCAGGCTCCTGTGAGCGTGCTCCTTCACTAAAGACTATCGCGCCACCTAACCATTCGCCAAAATGTTTTTAATACCAGCGGTAACCGGCCAAGCGCCGGGCAAAAAACAATCTTCAAATAAAAGAAAGTCACCGGAGGAGTTAAAGGAGAGTGACAGGGAGCATGAGAAGAAGAGGGAGAGAAAGTTTCAGCTTGATCGATGGAGTTGGCTTCTCGTGGTGCGGTCACGCGTCCTAAAACCCTTTTATAATCTATCGATTAGATTTATGATTCGGAAATTATAAAAGTAGAGTAGACATGTGGAGATTATCCGGCTGAACAAAACGTGCATTTATAAAATAGGTTTGTTTTCCACAGACCTTATTTCCAGCTATTTTCCAAAACCCTGTGGAGAAATCCCATTGCTTTTTGTGGAGGGAACCAGCAGCTACTTCCTGGTTTTAGGACGCGTCACCTCTCAATATGATGCCAATATAAACAAGGTCTTCTGTCGGCTCTGTACATCAATGCCGACCTATGCTGACAAGTAAGTGAAGAGTAGACAATATAAAGGTATTGGCGAAATGTCCCAGCAGTTTAGGATAATGAAGGTTCTAATCAAATCAATTACATAGCCATTACATGTCTAACTCCTAATGACAGGAAGGCAGAAAGCGCATTATACAAATAATAATACTCATAAAAATAACAGACATTTTTTAACAATGACCACAATATCATTATTTTAATAAACCAAATAAGAACAGAGGGCCAGTGGCATTTTACCCTTAATGTCTACCTCTGCGGTAAGTCACTAGCACCCCCCCCTGTGACTCTCACAGTATCTGCTGCCCGCAGCTGTTTTATAGAAGGAAAACCTGCTTCACTTCATGACATCTCTGCAGCGCCAGGAGGCAGCGGGAGGGTTAACTCAGCCTCTGAGAAGAGGAGCTCGCAGCGCCTTTCACGCACCGCCTTCACTGTGTTTACCTTCAGAAATAATCATTAGTAAGGCTAAAGAGCGACCGCAGGCTGATGTGTTTTAACCACACACACCTCTATATACACACACGCGATTTAAACGCAGACTTTTGTTCCTCCATGTTTCGTTGTTATTGTTTCAGAGCGAGCGGACCCGCGATTTTTTTTCAAACGCTTTTTTGGCCCATCTGCGGTGGTAATAGGTTTTGTGCGCTGTGATGATTCCGCTGTACCTTTAGTAATGAATATTAAATGTTGTGAGGAAATCTTTCCACCAATAATTCCAATAAGTAATCCAAAATGTATTCACTTCAGGTTTACGAAAGTAACTGTAATCAGATTACTCGTTTTTCAAATGTAACGCGAGCTGAATACAGTTACTTGATTTTTGTATTCTGATTACGTAACGCCGTTACATGTATTCCGTTACAACCCAACCCTGATTATATGAAATAACAAAATTACATTGCAACCAAATCTGGCATAAACTAAAGGATGGATCGACTTTGGTCATTAATGATCAATGGCTGTTTCGAAGGTTGGCTGAAGTTTCATTCACTTATTAATATATAAATTCTTAAAACAAGAATCAAACAATGGATTCATTTACACATACTGTTAGGTACCTGGTGTCTGCGTTCTGTGCTGTTGTTTTGATTTGGGACTGTAAACACAGAGCCGGTCACAGATGGCGGCTCACCTGTTGAATTCTTCATGACCGGACTCTGACTTTGGTAACATGAAGCCTTTCAGCCAACACAAGGTGCCACCGCCAGACCTCAGATGGAAAGTTAAGGCGTATTGGTTTTCACGGCGTCACAGAGACACAAACTGTGAAGATTGTCGTGGCTGAACCCGTCTCTGCGGTCCTGCCTTGGGTCTCGCCATGCTGCTTCCCTGATGGCTTCCACAGGACTGTAGCTGACATCCTCGTGGATTCATCTTCTTATTACAGACACATGCATTTCCTAACATTCGGTCTCTATGCTGTAAAATGTATTATCTCTTCGATTTGCACACGGCATCTATTGCACGTCTGTCCGTCCTGGGAGAGGGATCCCTCCTCTGCTGCTCTCCCTGAGGTTTCTCCCATGTTCCTTTAAACTGTGGGTTTTCTCTGGAAGTGTTTCCTTGTATGATGTGAGGGTCTAAGGACAGAGGGTCTAAGGACAGAGGGTGTCGTTTTTCTCATACTGATAATCTGAACAATGTGTGCTGTTGTATTTGCTGTAAAGTGTTTCTACTGTAGGCTATTTTTATTATATGTACAGTTCTTTGGCTCGACCAAAAATCGTTTATAAATGTGCTTGTGTGGTGACCACCTATTTAACCACTGGGACATAATTCAAACTTGGAACTACAGTTGCGGTTATTGTTCCCACACGGACATGTTATGGGTTACCTATAAATAGCGTGTGCCCTCTTGGCTCTCTCTCTTGTCGACCCGGGCTGCGACCCGACAACATGTCCTTTGCAACTTGTGAATACATTACTATTCTTGCACCTTCCTTGCACCGCCTCTGACTCCATATCTCTCGGCACTTCACTAGATAAATAAAACTTGATTTGATGTGAATCGCCCAGAGCTACCATGAATGGACAAATCCATTATTTGAAGCGGCACTTGATTCTTAGAAGTCAACCTCTTCAGACAAAAAATGCTGAGGAAAAATCTGTCAACCAAATGTTGTCCTTGCAGATGAAATGGTTATCGTACTAAGATGGTTATTGAGAAAGTGAATAGGATGCTAGTATATGAGGTAAATACGGGGGGCGTGTGGCGCAGTGGGTTGTCCGTAGGTGTTCGGATCACAGGTTCAAACCCCACTGCAGTCAGCATGTCATTGTGTCTTCACCCCAAATTGCTCCGGTGGGGATTGCCCACAGTATTGAGTAAGTTGCTTTGGATAAAAGTGTCGAACATGTAATGTAATACAGTATGTCCAGTTCTGTTACAAAAATGCAAGACATTGTTGGAAGTTCTTGGTGTTAAATATAATCTGGATTTAAGTCGATAACAATTGTGTGAACAATTCTGAATTGGGGGCAAGAACAGGATCCATTTATACAAATCATTTTCAATTCATTACACCAGTGTGTCTGTTCTAAATGAATGCAACTGCTGCGCCTAATTTCTTTCTTTTATTTTTATTTTCATAGACGATTCCTTTAACATCATAGTTTATATTTGTGCTTTTTGAGCATAATTTGGCATCTTTATCTCCTATAATATAACAAAGGCTTGAAAGTGTTTGTAAAATATGTTTGATAAGGTGATAATTGAACTTTTTTGTCACTTTGGAGGTTTTTCTCAAAGGTAACTATACAGCTTTGTCCACAAAAAATCAATTGAGGGGTATTTTATCCTATTTGACGCCATTATAAGTTGAACTCCCAGGACAGGCGAACCCTAAAACCTCTTGAGTTTTTGCATTACAGACACATCAAGAATTCACATCCTGCAACTGTTATCCAATCCTATGATGTAAGTATGTTTAGATTAACTATTGATAACATCATAAACCCTTTAACCTACATACCTTGAAGGTACGCTATTGTCTTGAAAAGCTCCGTGTTCACCCAGGGGGAAACAATGTGTATTTCATGTGCTGTCTGGGAGCTGCTTTGAAAAACAGACTTGCCTGTGTGATATGATAGGCAATGTGCAGCTACAACCTGCTCTGATAAAACAAAAGAAAACAGGCAACAGCTCTCCCTGACAGCCTTGATGCAGTTTTGTGTTCTTTTCTTGTGAAGGCGAGAGCCAAAAATGATGCCGCGAGGCCATGAGAAGTGCTGATTGCTGGAGAAATAAAAATTGAAACAGTAGATGTGATAAATGGTATCTCCTCCCGCCATGTTGTGTCTCTTCTGAGTCAAAGCGATCTGGTTTTTAACTGTGTGTGGTTACTCAATGATTTCTCTTACACCCTAGGGAGTTTTGTGGCCTTTCCAAGATTTTGTTTTGTTGAACAACTGATTACGAAGCTCATGTACGGGTCATCGTGGGTTCGGGTGCTCTCATCTTTTGTTACAGCACTTCTGCTCCTAAGTGAGTCCCTTTGCTTTTATTTTATTCCTTGAGCTATCACAGCGTTTCTCAAAGTGTGGGGCGCGCCCCACTGGTGGGGCGCAGAGATGTGATAGGTGGGTCGCGTTCACATTTATTTATTATTTATACACTGGTGGAATATCAAAACAACGGCCCGCCCGGGGTGCAAAACGTATCAATGAAAAGCGACCCTCTACCACACAAAACAACACCTGTAGATAACCCAATTTGTGTTCTTTGAAATTGAAAAGGATATTGCATTGTGTTTGTTACTTTTGTTGCAGTTGTATGTCTTAAGTGTAATTTGGCATGCTTTTATTTTGAAGGCAAGTTTACGCTGTTGACAGTTGTTGTTGCTATGGAAACAAGAAACGTTTCACAGCGGGCGGAACTTGTCATAAAGTCCGCGATAATAAAGCCCACCCATTTAGAGGGAAGATATGATTGGTCAATTGTACTGTCATTTGACATTACTCTCGTTCAGTTACTATAGCTGGCCCTCTGTGAATTCATAACTGGACGTCCAACAGCTCCTGTCTTCACAGACTCGCAGAGAGGAGCTTCTTTCATTTAACCCTTCACATTCAAACAGAAACTGAATAGGCAGATTCAAAGGATTTATTTCTTTGGAAATGTTATTTTAAATACAATTTAATCAAGTTATTTTTGGTAAAACTATTGACAAATATTACTAAAAACATATTTAAAAAAAATATATAAAGAAAAATATAATTTGTTTTAATGTTTTTAAATATTATTTTGTAGAATATCTTAGGCCCTCAGAGACAGGCTCGCCACTGGTAAAAATCTCTCATACACACATGTGAAAGGCTCTCACAGACACACACAACAGCGTTGCAGACGGGAAGAAAAGCAATGTGGAGCGAGAGAGCGAGAGAGCAAGAGAGAGAGCACACCTTTATCTATTTAATAAAGTTGTACAAAATAAAGTAAGAAATCATTCCAATGTGTACTATAGGACATTAAAAAGTTTAAAAGGGGAGTGATTAGTCAAATATGCATAAATAAAAAGAAAGAATGCTAACTAGGTAACATAAGATAAGAATAAACAAGTTTAAATGATTTGTTGTGATCATATTCTAAAGATGTTTGGATTATTGAAAAGTATACAGCTCCCTTTCATCTGAGTGTTGAGAGCTGTATCCATAAATTCATGTTGGGCTCAAAGTAGGGCTGCTCGATTATGGCAAAAATCATAATCTCGATTATTTGGGTCAATAATTGATATCACGATTATTAAAAACGATTAACCATTTACTTTGAAAAACATCAATTTATTGAAGAAAATAATTTGAAAAGTATGTTTTTAACAGTTGATTACCCTGAACTTTAAGTATAATTCAACTGAAAAACCTATTTAAAAAATAAATAAAATCGTTTTATTTCGATTGTTTTTCTCATAATCGTTGCAAGCCAAAATCGTAATTGCGATTAAAATACGATTTAATTGAGCAGCCCTAGCTCAAAGTGCACCAGATTGATGCATTTAACTTCAACATTTAAAAAAAATCTTCCTGGGGGTGCATGCCCCCGGACCCTCGAGGTTGTGATGTCCACCACCAAATAAAGCAGGTTTAAATAATTAAATTGCATACATTTTATTTTAGTAAACACTGAAAACGGGTCCCACAGACCCAAACAGCACTCAAAGGTTAAAGGTAGCATATAATAATGTTAAAATGTGCTAAATATATACACTGCAAAAAAACAAAAAAGAGGAGTAAAAGTAGCTCACGACTTGTTTTATTTTTTGAAAGTAACCCTCATCCTAAAAAAGTTGGAGACCCCTGTTATAGAACGATACATTTGACAATTTTAAGCTTGGCCTACCATTTTATTGGAGCGATGAGGAACAGGTGGGGCTTGAAAAGGCCCACCTGTTCAAAGCGGGGAATGACAGAAAAAGTTTGAGAACCACTGAGCTATCATTATCATATTATCACAAGTCCCAGGACCAACGATATCGAAACTGCCCGTCATTTGAGCACTGAGGCGAGCAAAGTGATAGAGTTTTTGTCAGTAACGTTTCTGCATGTTGCTTTTTTATTTATCTAATTATCCTTTGTGTTTTCTGCTGTTCTTTTATTTAAACCAAAACAACAAAGGGTTAACCTCAACCGTGTTAGCAAAAGCAAAAGTAGATTTGATTGGTTGAACCACAATATTTTATAAACCAATTGTGCTGGGTCTTGAATATAGCCTAGCTAAAAAAAGTCCCGTTCCCAGACCAGGAAACATACACCGTTATTAACAGCCTAAAAGAGGGGAAATCACTGGTTAATTGTAAAATGTCATGAAAAAATAAAAAATGTGCTCTATACATGAAGTCTTACACACCTGCCGTGTGGGGATGACATAGTTTGGATCCAATAAGGCCACACATGCCCTAAATCCCACATCCTCCACAACACTGAATGGCTGTGTATCCTTCACAATCAGGTTGACCAAGGCCTCATCCAGATCCTGTTTTCTGGTAGCTGGGGGGGGGGGCTATGGTTCTCAGCAGGAAACCGATGGACTGGGGGGGGGGGGGGGAGGAAGCTGTGTCAAAGTGGTGGTAGATATACATTTCATTTTTCAGTAGGATTATTGTTTATGTGTGAATGGTACAGAGCCAGTTTCTCCTTAATGCTTCACCACAACAAAGGAAAACATAGGGAAAGGTTTTCACGATAATTACTGTAGAAATATCAGGGAAAGAATCCTAATGAGTTCCTTAAATTGGTAATGCCATCATAATACTGAATCTAGTATGTAATGACCCAAATGATAACTCTGTTGGTAGATCAGGAAGTACAATTGTATGGGAGTTTAGTTTAGTCACTTCCATTATTGCGAACATACCTCTACACCAGTGTTTCTCAAACTTTTTCATACCGGACCACTTAACCAATAAAAAAACACTCGCGGACCACCTAACTCCGCAAATACCAAAAAACACATCGTTTTTCTAGAACATATTACAAATCGCCTGAAAATGCTACAAACAAGTGGCAACATGTGTGACGAAGGTGTTGTGCTGGGCTATATCATGCAATCGAAAGTGAAACTTAACCTCGCTCCATTGCGGAGATATTCCCGCGAGAGTGCGGAAAACTGAAATGTATTTATTTATTTCAAATGTGAAATGTTACCAATATACTCACGGACCACCAGTGGACCACACTTTGAGAAGCACTGATCTACACACTCAAGTACCTAGAGGTGGGTGGTACGGACAATATTGATCTCAAGGTATTTCACATCATTATTTATAACTATACAGATTTAAGGAACATCGAATGATAAATTGTATTTTTTCCAGGAAATGTCTGATCTCATGCAGATGTGGGTAATGTCATTTGGTCATAATCAATAATTAGAATCCGTAAACTTTATTTATACCGGGGGACATTGGTTGTTTCTCAATGTCGAGGACGCTTGCTTGGTAGCACATGTCTTCCGAGTCACTTGCTTCAGAAGCGAGGCAAGAATACTTCCTGGCATTCGGAAAACGAAGAGTGGAACAGGCGAGCAAGTGTGCAGGTGCGCGTCATATGAGAGGCCCCGCCTTACATTTTCCGCCACAGATTTGGGGAATTGGTCCGTGCGCAAAGCATTGTGGGGATTTTAAGACCGAGGAGTCTACACATGTGCAGCCTCGAAATTTCTCGCTATGAAGTACGCCAGGCTCGGTAGAATTTCAAGTATGCTGGACACTGGAACAGTCCTTCGGCGGCACTCGATGACGCAGTATGCTTGAAATAGTGGCTCTGGAGCAGCTTTACTCGACATTGAGAAACACCCATCGTGTTTGATGACAGTTACTCCATTTTAAAATGAGATCAAATCAAACCTATTCATTTGGATATAACAATGGTGAGCCACAATATCTCAATACTACATTTGGGCCATCATGAATACACAAAATACACACACTTTAATATGTAATTGTTGCCCTGCCATCGACCACTGGCACACATTGTGAGCGGTAGGGTCTCCAAGTCCTCCAGGACATTCCCCCCCTCACTTTCAACAACATAATGGCTCCGGCTCACCTCTGGCCCTCGCTGGCTGGAGGTGGAGATGCTTTTCAAAGAGAGGATTAACTGCAGTAAAGCCTCCTCTCTTACTAGGGGCTGTCCTGTGACACAAGGCCAAGAGCAAGTCATGGGACCGGGAGGCACTAACAGCATGCCCAAGTGATCTCTTTATGTCACATTTTATCCCGGGACCATGTGGGTGGGTGTTTCCGTTCAAAGCTGTACTCAGAAAATCACAATGACGTATTGGTTTATAATATTGAGAATCACATCCATTAAGTACTTGGAAAGGTGCAATACATCACTCCAATTAATGCTTTAGCCGTTCTTTAATTCATTTTCAAAAACACTGTATAAGAGAACTTGAAGCTCGGTTCAAGGTTCAAGGATTTCATTGGACCACGAAGGTGCCATTTTGCTACGAAAATGAAGAAAGTTTTGTTTTTTGAGAGTTTGGAAGACAATTTTCACACAAGCGAGGAAAGTAGCTACTGGATAGTCTGGTTGAACATCAGAAAAAACGTATAGATCTCTTGCCAGACATCAGCAAGGTAAACATGCTGTGTCGGGGTGGGAATTGTCCTTTAAAGGGGCCCTTTTATGCTTTTGGGGGTTTTCCCTTTCCTGCAGTGTGTTCTATAGATCTATTTTTAGTGCATGTAAATGGTCTGCAAAGGCTAAAATCTCTCTGTTCCATCCAGAGGGAGTTTCCCTCCCACACACACGTGTTACGCAGCGTCCACACGGCGGCGTGCGTTGAAGCTCGCCGGTGGGTGTGTCTGAAACTCGACCAACAACCAATCACATGAATCTCCCGCCCCGGACACACAAGCACGCGGTTTGATTGGCTAGAGCTTGTACTGGCATATGATTTGATTGGCTGACGCTTCCATCGAAGCTTAAAAAGTAGAACATTGCTCTACTTTTGAAGCGAGCAACGCGACCACAATGCAGCTCGGCAAAGCGTGACGTCAATGGGCAGAAGCGTTGAAGCTTCAACGCACGCCGCCGTGTGCACGGGCCGTTACACTCGCGTTTCTATTGGCTAGCGCTCCAACACATTGTACGTGATTGGCTAAGGGGCGGGACATCTCTAAGCGGAGGACCAATCAAAACAGAGCCGGCCAGCTAACCAATCAGAGCAGACTGGGCTCTGGTTTCAGAGAAAAATAAAGCACTTTCTGAACATTAAAGCAAACATGTGCAGAAAGGGCCCCTCTCATATCCTTTGAGCCTCGAGCAGGCAACTCAACTCCACATTAAGCTTCAAACAAGGCAGTTAGTTCTGAAGAAACTGTCAACAAACACCTAGCATTGCTGATGTCATTTGAGTTGAATTGAATCAGTGCAAAAGCCAGACTCTCACTCTTAGGACTGGCGTATTTATTCATGACGTCTTTGTCTACGACGTGAAAATACTAAGTACACACTCTGAACTCTTATGAATGGCTGCACTGTTCGAGAGTCAATAGTTGTTCTGCCTTTACAAAAATGAATATACAAAATACCAAATAGTGATCAGAGCTTCATCTTAAGGGGGAAAAAGAAAGAAAGGAGTAATTTAATGTAATTTCTCTCTGTTCTATATGTTTTATCATAGTTGCATTAAATATTTTAAGAAAGCGATCAGTGACTGTCCTCCACAGTGTGACTCTGGTGACAGAGAGCCATTCTGCCTCTACACAGTGGATGTATTTACAAAAAATGTTGGCCTTGCACAAAATACTGAGCTTAGCTTCATATATATTCCACAAACATATACTGTCTTCTGTCCTTTAGAGAAGTAAACAAAAGAGCTCAGACTTCATTTCGCCCCTGGTTGTTAATGTTACCATTGACAGCCCTGCAGGGAAATGCTTTTCACAGCATATGACTGTTAGATATTGGCAAAGAAGACGGTTGCAAATGTGGGGATAAGACCTTATATTATACTATTTTTTAACGTTAGTTTCGCTTACATATTCTTCTTTCTGTGTCTCTGTATGCACCACTTATACCAAAGCAAATTCCTCGTACGTGTTAACCTACTTAAACAGATTCTGGAAACATTGGAATGCCACACAGTTTAGAAAAAAAATAACTGGGAAAAAGTGTCTAACTGATTAATGAAATCTACTCGCCCTGTTACTGTAAGTCATTGAACCTGAAGAGGACTACTTCCCCAAGCGTGTAAGAGAGAATTGGGGTAGCAGTTATCCCACGGTCATTTGAAGCAGAGATGAACGTAGGTCACGATGGCAGCGTAATGATAACTCTGAAATGCAAATCTGTGTCCAATTAATTGATTCACTGCTGTTGTGGTTGCACTGAGGGAGAGAGAATCTCATTGCTGAGGATGAACTTGTTTGAACTTTTCCAATCTAAAACAATGTTGTGCAGTTATAGCTTGGGAAAGGAGCATAGAACTTACGTCAGATATTGGTTGTACAATTTCAAGAATGCAGCGTATGAGCGATTAGGCTTACAATGGCATTCGTGCAGGATTAGCTTGCTTAATATATTCCCCGCCCTCACTTTCCCCTAACATGTTTTAACAACCATCAGCTCTACATACAAGTCGCCTCACTCTAAGAGGCCTATGATCTGGCCCAGTGCATTGAGAAGAATCATCCATATTCCAGCACTGGAGGCTAGAAATGTCACTTTAAGGTCAAGCAGGGAAAATATTTTACTTCTGTATGTGACACCATCTTCAGGTTCCTGTAATTTATTCATACCATGATGACTAAATATCAAAGCAGTCGCGGACTGGGCCGGTCGAGAGTCCCGGGCTGATTTTTAGTCCCAGTCCGCCCCTGTATCAAAGTCAACGTCAACTTTATTGTCAATCTTGCAGTTTGTGTGTACAGACAGAGAGATCGAAATACCGTTTCCCACATTCCCGAATTTAAAAATACAAATATGTATAAAATATGTATATCCTATAGTATATATACACAATCAACAGACACTTTTATACATGTCCACAACAATCAATATACAAAATAACAGTGACTTCAATATCTTTGGGAAATATGGTGAGATGATTGAAATGGTTTGACTCAACACCATTCATATCAGTATTGTTGATCTGTAACTTGCAACTCGTTAATTTCAAATTGAAAAGTAGGCAAAAGTAAAAAAGAAATTGGGTCAGTGATGATTTTTCCTTCCAATCCCTTCATCAAAGCCCCCAGTTGGAAATGATAGGCTTGATAACCCGAATGGCTGCCAAGATAATGGCTACAGACCAGTAACAGAAAACCCTTGTCAGTGTAAACACACGGCTGCTATCCAAACCACTGCTGCGTTTGGGCCGGAGCCGCCATTGACCGGCATAATCTGCTGAATAAATCTGCAGCTTGGCTCTGTCTGGCTGCTGTCTGGGTTCTGTGCACTTGGACAAAAGCGTCGGACACCTTGCCCACTGACAAAAGGCCTGGCCCTAATCGGAGTGGACATGGCCTGCTGATGGAGCCTTTTTGAGCAATTGAACTCGGTCAATGAATCTTCGGGGACCTAATGAAACATAAGGGACAGGCAGTCCAACACCGGGGCCAGCACAAAGTGTCCTGTTTCTGTCCATCAGCCTCAGAACTAAACCATAATTACTTTTACGAATGCACGCATGTAAATTAAATGACTGTTTTATTTTATTTTCTATTTGATTATATTTGTTCTTATGTTTTTGTAATGTTATTATATTGTTCTTAAAATAGTTCTCGATCTGTGTTTTTTTATTTTTGTTTTACTTTTATGTAAGCACCACGACACAACAACACAGCAAAGCAATGCACCTTTAGTCGTATAATGTGCTATTAAAATGATTTAGTTGAAGGAGGAATGTGTCTTTAAGAGACTGTTGTAGTATCACAACCTAAAACAAATGTGTTGTGCTTTGAATATGTTCAAGATTTAAACTAATAATAACTAAAGAAATCACACACATTGCAGTTCACATGTTGCTCTATAATCATGGTTCACATATTTCCCTTTGGAGGGTCTAATGGTAGTCCTCGTGCACGGTGGTGTTGAGTTTCTTCTATGGAGGATTTCCTCGTACGTGCCAACCTACCTGGTGATAAACCTGATTCTGATTCTGATGTGCCGGACCTGAGAAGGTTCTGATGATGTTGACCCTGTTGGCTAAATAATTGTAGATGTTGATGTCTTTCATGTCATGGTGGAATTCAGTGTTGGCCTTTGAAGGAGAAAATGAGTCTGATGTGGCGCCATTCTGTTGTTTTGTTTTCCTCCTGGAACATTGCGAGAAAGGCGAAACAGGCCTTAGTGTGTCTCTGGAGCAAACTGTTTGGGATGGAGGACATGCTGTTCTTCTTTGAAACGTTGAGGAAGGAGACTGGGTTCCTTTTAGAAAGCCCTTGGGGAATGTGTATGGGAAAACCTGTGTGGGCCACTGGAATCTCCTCAAAGAGAAGGAGTACAGCACGAGTGCTGCCCTCACCACGGGAGAGAGGAACCGGTCTTTGTGATTAGAAAGGCCACAGAAAAAGTGTGCATTGTTCGTTTTTTGTTCTTCTGGTCCTGTGATTCACCTACAAGGTCTCAGGATCACTGACCCCTTGTCGCTGGCTGCCTGCAATGCCTACACAAGTCCATGACACTATATTTCATTTACACTCTGTTGTTCTCAGATTGCTTGTTGTCGCAAAGTGTAACATCAGCAAAAGTGGAAAGTTTAAAAACGTAATGAATCTCAATCTTTTCGTTTGTAAAGATCTGATTCTTCCTGAGTTTGATACTGTACAGCACATGTGTCAAACTCAAGGCCCGGGGGCCAAATCAGGCCCTTTGTGGATTTAATTTCGGCCCGCAGGATCATTTCTAATTACTATTAGATCTGGCCCGCCGGTATATTGCACGCACACCTTCACTCCATCCTGAGGGTCTCCTCAGCTCAGAGCCTGAGCCCAAACATTGATGACCTTGCACCCGAGATGAGATGCCAAGTATCTGAACTAGCATCACAGAGCAGCAACCTGAGTTCAATGGATGCTTCCTTCTGCACTTTCTCTCTCTCGACAACAGGGCATGTTTGGTTTGTTCTTTGAGGGAAATAGTTTTGTTGAAGCCGTTGTTGGCCTGTGGGAAAATGTAATCATAAGAAATAACTCCGGAGAAGCTGCAGATAGAGCCATAAGAAATGAATGCAACTGATTATTTAATGTTTAATGTTGTTTTTATAGGCAATCAAATCAAATCAAATCAAGTTTTATTTTATTTATATAGCCAAAGTGCTGTACATATAATAAAAACAGCCTACAGTAGAGACACTTTACAGCAAATACAACAGCACAGATTGTTCAGAATATCTTCTTAAAGCAATACTTTAAGCTTTGTTAGTTCCAGGTTTAATATGTGCAATAAGTTCATTTCAATACGTTTTGCAATAAACATTGAACCAGTTGAACCCTCGACGAGCACCGATTTTTTAATTTTGGCCCACTGTGTATTTGAGTTTGACCCCCCTGTACATAGATCAATAAAGGATGTTGACCTAATATCGTCAGTGCTTACATGTTTACATTTGCCTTCAAACAACCCTACAACAATGCAACAATACTGAATGTAGAATATAATGTAAATGTTACATATCAAAATAGCAAAGGTCTCATGAGACGATATCCATGGTGGGAGCTGCATGTAATCCTTCTGAAGTTTATAATAAGGAACAACAACTGTGTAAGGTTATTGTTTGTAAAATACCTTCCGCATAACCATAAGGCAAACTCAAACATCCATGCTTCTTGAACTGGACCACTACCATCTGGACCACAAATATAATATATATAGACATTTTATTCATTGGGATAAACCCCTTGAGATGCACCATCTCGTTTTCAAGGGAGTCCCGACAATAGCAACAACTTCCAGACACACATAAACAAAAAGACAAAATGCAAAACATGACACACAAGACAAACCACATACAGTCTGTTCAGTGAAATTCAAGCAATGCACACAATCATTACAATTTGAGACAGTCGAGCAAATCAGTTTCATCAATATCAGTTATAACAAGTGCAGACCAGTTGAAAGTGAGATAACAATGCATGTTTAAATAAACCCAATGATGCAAGAGATCTGATAGCAGCAGGTAAAGTGTTCCAGTCAGTTGGGGCTTTGAACATGAACGCTCTTCTGCCAATCAATTTTTTTGCAGAGGGGACAGAGAAATAAATCTGAATAGAATGTCTAACTTGATGAATTGTTGAGTAGGGTACAAAATACTGCTTTAAATAAGGGGGATAGTTAAGATAAATGCATTTAAATATCAGCTGAAGCCAATGCGTGTGTCTTCTTACATTTAAAGAAGGCCATTTAAGTTGGTTATACATTGTGCAGTGATGTGTACGAAAAGGACAACCAAGAAAAAATCTGCATAGTCTGTTGTAGGCTATGTTGAGTGGAGCAAGATCTGATTTATGTGCATTTTGGTAGACAACATCACAATAGTCCATAATAGGAAGAATAAGTTGAGAAGCAATTCTCTTTCGGACACTGAGCGTAAAACAATTGCGAGAGCGGTGTAAAACACTGATTCCGTAATTGAGTTTTTGTATTACATGCTTTATATGTAGTTTAAATGAAAGTTCAGAGTCTAGCCATACACCAAGATATTTAAAGCTATCAACTTTATGCAGAGAAGTGCCATCCTTACATGTTATTACTACATTAGGTTTGGATTTGAGCTTCTGCCTGGTACCAAAGACCATGGTATAAGATTTTGTTTTGTTAAGCAGTAGTTTATTGTGTGATAGCCAGTCCTGTAAGATATTAAATTCCGATTGGAGAGAGATCTGAATTTGTGAAAAATCTGATTTGGATGTATACTGTATATGACAGTGTCATCAGCATAAAGGTGAGTACAACAATTAATGAGACAAGAAGATAAATCATTTATGTAAATAGAGAACAGAAGTGGGCCCAGAGTTGATCCTTGGGGTACACCCTTTTGTTGGATCAACAGGTCAGACTGTTTTCCATTAACAACCACACATTGCTTTCTACTGTGAAGGTACGAGTTAAACCATAACACTGTATTATTAGAAAGGCCAATGCCGTGAAGTTTATCCAAGAGCAGATCATAAGGAATGACTCTGGAAAAGCTGCAGATAGATCCATAAGAAATGAATGCAACTGATTATTTAATGTTTAATGTTGTTTTTATAGGCAATCAAATCAAATCAAATCAGGTTTTATTTATATAGCACATTTATAAACGATTTTTGGTGGAGCCAAAGTGCTGTACATATAATAAAAACAGCCTACAGTAGAGACACTTTACAGCAAATACAACAGCACAGATTGTTCAGAATATCTTCTTAAAGCAATACTTTAAGCTTTGTTAGTTCCAGGTTTAATATGTGCAATAAGTTCATTTCAATACGTTTTGCAATAAACATTGAACCAGTTGAACCCTCGACTAGCACCGATTTTTTTATTTTGGCCCACTGTGTATTTGAGTTTGACCCCCCTGTACATAGATCAATAAAGGATGTTGACCTAATATCGTCAGTGCTTACATGTTTACATTTGCCTTCAAACAACCCTACAACAATGCAACAATACTGAATGTAGAATATAATGTAAATGTTACATATCAAAATTGCAAAAGTCTCATGAGACGATATCCATGGTGGGAGCTGCATGTAATGCTTCTGAAGTTTATAATAAGGAACAACAACTGTGTAAGGTCATTGTTTGTAAAATACCTTCCGCATAACCATTAGGGAAACTCAAAAACAACATAAACATCCATGCTTCTTGAACTGGACCACTACCACCTGGACCACAAATACAATAATTCAAATAACGGAATAATTCATGTTTTAATCTTTTATGTATTTATTTTTACTTTATTTTTGCTCTCAAAAGTATGGCTTTCAAAAGTAAAATAAAAGTTCAAGTGAAAATAACAAGAAGAAGTCCCTTTTAATTATGATTAAAATATATACAAATGCCAGAACAAATCATGACTAAAAAGAATAATAAAGAATGACATATGTAAAGTTGTAATTGGAAGAAATTATAAACGGAAATTGCAAGGCCATTTATTGTGAAAAATCTTACACTTATCTTTCGCGTTTGGTATGGTATGTCCTTAGCGAGTCTCCTTACATGTTGTCAACAGTGTGGTTTCCATGGAGACTAAAGTCAACCTCTGGACGCGAATGGATATTTCGACATGTTTTGCCTGCTAGGACATGTTAAACTAATCTACATGTTCTTTAAATTAAGAGCAGTTGTATTCATTATCGATTAAAATAGAACCGAGAGGTAACTTTCTGACGTCTAATGTTGGTAAACAAATGTAAGAGTTGAATCCCAAGAATCGCATCGACATTTTAAATGGATGCTAATGAGCATTATTGTGTCACACACAGTAATGTTTGAGCTAACGATACAACGTAATGTTATCAATAATACTGATGAAACTAAAGAGGAACAGGAGGGGGTTTCATCTCAAGTAGACACGGTAAGTCTGCTTTGTCCTGATGATTCATTCAGCCTAAAACCTTTTAATTAGACAGGTGAAATGGCTAATTAGGCTAAATGTAGCTAATTGCTAGTAGCAGCTAACTAGCTTATTAGTACTGTGTCAACGTTTTTAAGTTGAATGGTGGGTTTACATATTTGTATTATGACCTACGTTTCGATGTTTAGGTAGATACAATACTAAATATCAGGGATGTAAAGTAAGTAGATTTACTCAAATAATTAAGTACAATTTTGAGATACTAATTCTTTACTTGAGTATTTTAAACATTTGCTATACTTTGTACTTCTACTCTACTACAATTCAGAGGTTCATACTTTGTATCCAGTTGTTTAAAGTCCTTATGCCTGTAAAAAAGATCTCAATGGAGTGACTTAATGTCTATTTACTTGGTTTTGACAGATAACATTTGTCTTTATTTAATAGTCTTTATTCAATGAGTTATAATGTAGTGTAATACAATAGTTAAAGGCCTAGTTAAAGCTTAAGGTACGTAAGGTACTTTTCTTGATTTGGCTTCTTCATACTTTCTACCCCACTTCAATTCAGAGGTAAATTGTGTACTTTTACTAATCAACTCTTAAATCAGACTTTAGTTACACCTGGAGTAAATTCCCAATCTGCACAATGACTACTTTTACTTTAGGTACTTGAACTATATTTTGATGCTGATACTTTTCTACTTTTACTTGAGAATCATTTAGAATGCAGGACTTTTACTTGTACCAGAGTATTTTCTACACTCTGGTACTTCTACTTTTACTCAAGTACAAGATCTGAGTACTTCTCCCACCTGTGCTAAACAACCAGTTACATTACGTTACATTTAGCTGACACTTTTATCCAAAGCGACTTACAATAAGTACATTCGACCAAGAAGATACAAACTTGAAGAAAACAGAATCATATAAGTACATCAGGTTTCATAGAGCCAAGCATTTCAAGTGCTACTCAACTGGCTTTAGATAAGCCAGTCCTTTATTAGTA
This sequence comes from Pseudochaenichthys georgianus, assembly GCF_902827115.2. NCBI lineage: Eukaryota > Metazoa > Chordata > Actinopteri > Perciformes > Channichthyidae > Pseudochaenichthys > Pseudochaenichthys georgianus. Next base: position 40,708,581 of record NC_047508.1, read on the forward strand.
TATAAGTGCTTTGTTAATAATTGTATCGCTCGAAGTGGAGTCGAAAGAGATGAGTTTTCAGTCTGCGCTGGAAGGTGTGTAAGCTTTCTGCTGTCCTGATGTCAATGGGAGCTCATTCCACCATGTTGGAGCCAGGATAGCAAACCGGTTAACCTTACTTTAACAAGTTACCTTTTATGATAACACCAAACTAACATTCCTTAACTTTATGACAACAGGACTCGGATGACTTCCCCCAATGTCTGCTCAGCTACTTCGAAACCTCCAAAAGCAGAGCAGCAGTTTGTGAGAAGCTCATCCTTCAGGAACTTGAAGGTATGTTTGATAGGGTGGTTGTGGCTCATTGGATAGTGTGCTGGACTTCGAGTTTGAGTCCCACTGCCGTCAGCATGTCGTTGTGTCCCTGAGACACTTCACCCCAAATTGCTTCTGTGGGGATTGCCCTCAGTATTGAGTATGTAAGTCGCTTTGGATAAAAGCGTCTAACAAGTAACATGTAATGTAATGTAATGATAGCAGTGGTGGGAAGTAACCAAGTACATCTACTCTAGTATTTTACTAAAGTTCTAATTTAAGGTACTTTACTTAAATATTTTTCTTTTCATGTCACTTCCATGCCACATGTACACATACAGCTTTAGTGACTTTACTTATTAGGGAAGATTTTAACCATTTAAAAAAACAAGATACACAAGATTATTTCTAATAAATAAGCAGTTATAGTTTATATAGTAACAGCTGAATGACGAGAAGATCATTACATTTGCCAATTGAGATATATCATTGAGATGATTAAATGTATCTTCAATAATATTAATTTGGAGTGTTTTTTTAAAATTTATTTAATACTTTAAGAATATTTTTCTGATTATACTTACTTTTGCTTTATGTACTTTTTTCAATTCAGGGCTTTTACAAAAAAATGTTTACAGTGTGATTTTATTACTTTTAATTCTGCAAAGGATCTGAATTCTTCCCCCAACACTGAATTAGTATGCATATCAGTCAGTGTTATGCTTCTACAGGCATAGCTGCTAAATAACTTGCCTAACATGCTCACTTTCATGACTCAGTTAACGGTTGTGGTTTTCTTAATATGTACAATAACAACGCCTCCAAAATAATACCATGGATGAGATTTCTTCTGACGATAATGGACAATCTGTGTTTTCTTATTGCATCACAGACATGACTGCATCACATCACACTGAGCACATGATGCACTCTCCTATTCCAGGCCAACAGGATACAATGAGACTAAAGGAGCAGGTAGCTGTCTCTCTTCAAATCTTTCATCATGACACATCCAAAGTGCACAAGTTGTGGCAAGCCCCTCTCAAGTTCTAACGTATTTGATACAGGTCATTTGTGACTCAGACAACCAGCAGAACGACTCTTCCACTGACACCCGCCTCCTTCCTGCAGAGACAGAAGCTCTTTTCCCATACGAGGTGTCTGTGTGTCCCGACAATGAAGGTGCGGTACATGCGAAAGTGAAAATGTAATAACACAGTGCAGAATGAACGCTACAGGGTGTCACAAGTCTCACATTCAAAGGTATTCTTTTGCAAACTTAACAAATCCAAAGTGGGGGGTGATCAGAGTCATCTTTTGTTTTCCTGTACGTATTATTACAAGCAAAGGCATACAGATATTGGCAAGACTTTTGAATAACACTTGTGAACTTAATTGTGAATAAAAAGTGTGATGCATAAAGTATAACATTTAAGCACTCAATTAATTATGCATGATATCTGAGTGACAGCAGATACATTCAAAGTAAAGACACCTTGTGTTATGTTAAATGTTGTATTTAATTAAAGATGTAAAAGAGATGAATGCTAGATAACATCCATGTCCCCTCTTTATGCAATGTGGAGGTCTTGCTGAAGGGTTAATGTTGTATTAAAACGTCTGTGGCAATACAACAGTTTGTCACAAGAGGTCGCTGTTGTCATATTTTTGCTCTCATTAATGTCTGTAGGGAGTTAGTGACAATGACGTTTTTCAGACAAAGTGGTATAGTGTTAACAACGTTGGTCTCGTTATTACAACATTCGGACAGAATATTCCTGCATACATATTTCTTTCTTTTCGCTGCCCTGCTTTCCTCCTTGCGAGTGGAACTATTAATCCTTGTTGTGTTCGAAAGCTGTTACCCTTCATGGTGTTCGCGGGTACATTTTGACCCATGATTTATCTCAGTCCAAAACACAAAAAATAAATGACTATCATCCAATAACTACATCATAACTAACTTATAATGCATTCATAACCGTACAATCCTGTTGTAATTTAATGTTATGGCCCCAAAACACATTACCCCACATATCGTGCATGTGTGTGTTCAGGTTCAAGTGTTGGTGTACATATTCTTTGAGAAAGGTGGAGTTCCCGTGGGGGGAGGGGCAGAGGGAGGGGAGACCAGGTGCATGTTGCGATCACTTATTGTTCCAGTGGATGAAGGGGGCGGGGGAGGGGTGTCTGGAGTCATAGATGAATCTTGATTGGGCCAAATTTGACTCCGAGTCACTCACAACAATTCTGCTGGGTCTCCCCAGACCCCCACACCAAATTATACACTTTTTTTTTTAGAGACCTTCAGACTTGGCTAAAATTCTAAAAATCAGTTTGTAGTGTTGATATAGCTGCTGTGGAGGATATCATGAAGCCTCGTTCCGTTAAAAGAAAATAGAGCGTAGTTATGATATAACTTTAATTTAAACGGGTCACGGGAGACCCGAACACAACGTAAGGGTTAATAAAGCATTTTATTGTGTTGACTTGTCACAGGAGATTACACAGAGAAGGAGAATCGTTTGGCATTGGAATACGAGGCAGAGCGAGAGATAGAACGCTGTGAGGAGAGGAAGAAGGAGGAGCAGAAGAGACGAATAGAAAGAGACTTCCAGATGGAGCTGAAGAAGATAATGGAGGCAGAGAAGGTTCGTCACCGTGGACTTACTATACTCAACTTTTATTGTAATTCTTTTTACAACAGATGTAGGTTTGGTTTCAGGTTAGCAAATGTGTAATCCCCCACTGTGTAGTGATTTGTCTCCTATATATATATATTATTAATACAAATAATACAATAAACCAAGTTCTTTAGATATATCTAATAGTAAATGTATTAATTAGGGAATCAGACAATGTAAGGAAACGGCTGCTGAGACAGAAACGGCCTCGCTGCCTTTACATTCAAGTATTCTGCTATGGTGGGAGAGGAATGAATAATAATAAGCAAAGACAAGAAGATATATTTAAAGAAAGATGAATCTTGCTGTGGAAAGAACAATATCAATGATATTCTAATCTAAATTGTCGTTATTTATTTCATCATCTTTATTTCCTGATTATTACTCTGTGTATCCAGCTCCAGCAGAAGGAACTTGAGTTGATGGAGAAGAGAGCTCAGGAAAAACTGCACCAGGAGAGGATGCTTCAGCGGGTAAGTCGGTCAATATGCTAGTGATGGCAGTTTGACACTGAAGCTTCGATACGTGCTTCAAACCCTGGACTTCCTATTCTATAGAAGCAGTGCTTCGAAGCTTGCTTCAAATCACGTGACATGTGACGTCCGAAGCAGCAACTGCTTCACTTCCTGAATGAATCAACTCACTGGTTCACGGTCCAATCACGCGTCTCGATTCTGACAGGTGACAGGTTGAAACAGTTTTGAATTTGAGCGCTTCAACACTTTATGACCGCTCTAAACAATGCGCAATGTGTGGGTTGTTGTCGTAGTTTGCGTAGTTGCTGTTGAGTTGTTGTTGGTATTGCATTTGTATTGGATCATTATAGAGCAAGCAGGAAGAAAGATAGGTCGGGAGATACTTCGAAATGTGGAGAAGTTGTGGACGAAAAGACAATTATGAGTATTAAAAAAAAGATGTCAACAGTTTAAAGAATAGATGGCTCAGCGGATAGAGCCGGTGGCCCGCGTGCGGCGACGTCCTCCGAGCAACTGGTTCAAATCCTGGAATGGATGCACTTTTAAACATTGCCCGCTTTTCAACTTTAATACTATAACTGATAAAAGGCCCTCTCCGGCCAGAACAAATGCCTTTAGAAAAATACAAAATCAAAAGAATAACGTAGGCTACCTCAAGAACTTTGAGTGTTCCCCATCCCACATAATCACCCCCTGCCATGATTACACAAGCACACCCAACCAATGCCACATTTTCCAGAACTCAATAACCCAATACACACAATTATCAATCTTTAATTGCAAATAGAACATGATATTCAGTCTGTGTGTGTGTGTGTGTGTGTGTGTGTGTGTCGAATATCTTTCAAGGCAAAGACACGTTAAACCCATGGCAGCCTAGCACTTCGCCAGGAGAGGTCGCTGTAACTTAAGCTTCGAGAAATGAACCTATTTTCGAAACAATTGTCCAAGTGGTTCGACGCTTCATTCAAAGCTTCATTTGCCATCACTACAACATGCGGACTATGTGGTGTTTTATGAAATGTATGTATTTATTCATTGAATGCAAGTGCAACTCAATGTTTCATTTGAAATGGGTCAACTGGCTTTGTTGTAACTCTGTTGACTCTCTTTAGGAAGCGATCCGAAACTTACAGAGACGAGTGGAGGACGAGAGGAGGATGAGGGAAGAGGGGCAGAAGAGGATAAAGGACGAGGAAGACAAGAGGACAAGAAAGGAGGATGAGATTAGAAGGAAGAAAGATGAAGAGTGGCGAGAAGAGAGGGAACAGGAACGTATGAGAAGAGAGGAAGAGGTGAGGGTTACCACAGAGGAGGAAAGGATTACAAAAAGAAAAGTAGAGGATGTTCTGATGAAGAAGAAGAGGGATAACATAGAACTTGAAGGTGAAGAAATAAAACCTGAGGAAAGGAAGAACAAGGAAGAAAAGGCTAGGGATGAGGAGGCAAGGAAGAAGGGGACGTTGAAGGAAGTTGTAAGCATAAAGGGAGGGGGGGAAATAAATATGAAGGGAGACATAATAACATTTGAAGAGGATGAGATGAGGAAAGAGGAAGGACGGCAAAGGGAGAGGAGACAGGAGGAAGAGAGGAGACAGGAAGAGAGGAGACAGGAGGAAGAGAGGAGACAGGAGGAAGAGAGGAGACAGGAGGAAGAGAGGAGACAGGAGGAAGAGAGGAGACAGGAAGAGAGGAGACAGGAGGAAGAGAGGAGACAGGAGGAAGAGAGGAGACAGGAAGAGAGGAGACAGGAGGAAGAGAGGAGACAGGAGGAAGAGAGGAGACAGGAAGAGAGGAGACAGGAAGAGAGGAGACAGGAGGAAGAGAGGAGACAGGAAGAAGAGAGGAGACAGGAGGAAGAGAGGAGACAGGAAGAAGAGAGGAGACAGGAGGAAGAGAGGAGACAGGAGGAGGAGAGGAGACAGGAAGAGAGGAGACAGGAAGAGAGGAGACAGGAGGAAGAGAGGAGGCAGGAGGAAGAGAGGAGACAGGAGGAAGAGAGGAGACAGGAAGAAGAGAGGAGACAGGAAGAAGAGAGGAGACAGGAGGAAGAGAGGAGACAGGAGGAGAGGAGACAGGAGGAAGAGAGGAGACAGGAAGAAGAGAGGAGACAGGAGGAAGAGAGGAGACAGGAGGAAGAGAGGAGACAGGAAGAAGAGAGGAGACAGGAGGAAGATGAAGTGGGCCGTAAAGGGTATGATGTGGACAAAGGAAAGATGGAGAGAAAAGGAGATGAGAGAAAAAGTGTAGAAGCAGAGAAGGAGCTAAAGGAGGAAGCGGTGGGAGAAAACCAGATAACGGCTAACCAGGAAATAAGACTCAAAGACAAGCAGCAGAGTGAACAGAGAGTGGTGCACCATGGGAGAAAGGAGGAGCAAGTGGTGAACGCAAATGAGCTGCACGCCAAAAGCAACATGAGTCAACGTGAGAAAAAGAATATGGAAGAAAGGGAAACATCCACTTCCTGGACCTCCTCTGGTCCTTTACGCAGCGAGTCTCCCATCAGTGCTGACGCCGTACCACAGCGACATGAAGAAGGGAGCATCGATCAGACCTCCATGGGTAAAGCCAGGCCTTCCACTGCGTCTGTGTTTCCCTCTGAGCGCCTCCCAGAGCTCACAGAGGGGAGGAGGCTGGACTGGATGAAGGACTGCATCCCCTGGTCCAAACTCTCCCTGCAGAACCGGAGGAAGCAGAGAGGGTCTGTGCGCAGAGGAAGAGGGCCGAGGGGGGTCAGCAGTCTGCCTCCAATCTGCCCCGACTCGCTGCTGAGGGCCACAGGCTGGAAGTCCCTGCTGGAGGTAGGATCTGCAGTACAGACGCTTCCAGCATGTTTATGTCACGACATGATGAAGGATGGAGTCGTTTGAGAGCTAATATCTAAACCCTATCTACCCTAACATCTCTAACCCTAACCTTAAAGGTGGGGTAGGTAAGTTTGAGAAACCGGCTCGAGATACACTTTTTGTTATATTCCATGGAATGCTCTTAACATCCTGATAGCAATGAATATCTGAAGTGCTTTGACAAAAAATCCATAAAAAAAAAAAGTCATCCTTGGAAGCCGTGGCGCTGTAAAAAGCTCGACCAATCATCTGAGCCGGCCCGGCTAAAGTAACTGGATGGCCTACCTGCCTGTCAGCCTTCCATCGGGGCACACACTTATCTCGTGCCCTCATTGGTCATGTGCGCGTTCGTGTGTGTTGGAGGCGGGGCTCTGTGAGGAAGTGGCAGATTTCTTCCGGTTGTGTATTTTCAAATTCTAGCGCACTCGAGCCGGTTTCTCCAAAACTACCTACCCCACCTTCAATATCTCTAACCCTAATTAACCTGCAGTGCCAATACTCTCATGTTGATTTAAAAAAACAAAATAATGTCTTTCTCAGAACTGTATTCTCATAAAACAAATAATACTTGACACAACTCATCATTTTAGGTTATTGAACTAGATAAGATCATGTACCAAAGCTATATTATAGTTTACAAATGGTAGGTTTAGACTTTGAGTCATCAAATAATCTCCTACTTCCCCCCCCCTTAATTGTTCAATCTTTTATTCTATAACATATAAAATAATTGTTCATCATTTATAAATTGAAGTGTATATCTTTAAATGTCCTGTTTTGAATATTCATAAACCCAAAGATACTTGCAGAAAATCACCATACAGTCTGTGAGAGGCTGAAAAAAGCTATTTCTGCCATTTGGACTTGAAAATAACTCTAAGGAATGATCCAAATAGTATCCAACAGTGAACCTCTGAGCCCTGAAGCACCCCCTCCTCTCTTCAGGTGACCACAGTGACTCTGGAGGATTTACCCGGCTGCAGCGTGTCCTCTCTCAGTCAGTGCACTCGACTCCAGTCCCTCACCCTCAGACGCTGCGGCCTCAAATCTCTGGAGGGCCTCAACCAGCTCACACAGCTCTGCTACATCGATGTGCAGGTGGATATAGAATAGAATCCTTTATTGTCATTATACAGGTACAATGAGACGTACAGTACAACATTCAGGAGGAGACAACATACAAACACCAAGCATTCATACTTCAATATGCAGATAGAGTTAAAGTGCAGGGATATATCGGTTTAAGTCAAAGAAATATGTTTGAATGTGTATACAAATATATATATATATATATCACTCCTCCATATATGACATTATGTTCACTCTTATGTGCAGATCTTGATTTAAATATAATTATCTTTCTGAAAATAAAAAGCAATAAATCCACGTTTTGTTGCGTCATAACATTTCACAGGGAAATGACATCTCATTTGTCGACTGTGAAAATATGACGAGTTTACGAGTTCTTCGACTCGGCCACAACAAGCTGACGTCCATCCATGGTTTGACCGGGGCGGAGAATGTGGACGTCCTCGACCTCTCGAACAACTCCATCACCCGCATTGGTGAGAACTGTTGTTTTATCCCCAATCGATCATTTACTTTGACATGAAGTTGTATATCAAATAATATAAATTGTGTCACATCTGAGGTCTAATTCAAGCCCGCAATACTCCACCAGAGGGCAGCACCTCTCTTCTCCTTTAAGCCTGGACTCATGAACTCTTCTGCAATGTGCATTGAAAATGATTTATTTACTGAAGTCAACTTGAGCCCTGGGGCTTAATCCATACATATATATTGCCCAGACAAGAGGTTAAACACATTACATTGTATATTCAGCTACTGTAACAGAGGGCTATTGTTAAAACCGAATCCTATAGGAGGGTCTTTGAAGGCATTTTTAAAGGGGACCTATCATGCAAAATGCACTTTTTGATGTCTTTTATACATAAATATGTGTCCCCGGTGTGTCGGGGAACTCACGCAGTGTCAGAAAATAAAACCCTCTCTCTTTTCCTCCGTACCCAAATCTCTAAAAACGGGGAACAACGGAGCTGATCCAGATTTGCGTCCGATATGACGTAACATCTGAAATGTGGACCCACGGTCCAATCAGAAACGTTGCTATCAGAAACAATGCCCGACTGTTTTGGACGTAATATGGTCGGTGTTTACATTAGCATCGCTAACACTCAGAGCTAACCTGTACTGGAGAGCATGTGTGTGAAGAAGCAGGAAGTAGAAAGGAACTGACCTTGTGGTATAACCGGCAAGAGAGAAAGCCTTTGAGCTCCAGACTGTTTCAGATCCTTGATGATCCATGATATGGAGTTTCATCACGGCAGCATTTAGTTTAGACGGTAGCTGCCGGGTCCCGCATGAGCTCAGACCCCTCCTTTCTTTTTTAATCAATTAAAAAAAAAAAAGCTTTATACCCAAATCAGCACTTTAGAAACAGGAAGTGAAATAGAGGGATATGAGGCATGGCTAGAATGGGTGATCTGTTTTGAGCAAAACACTTCATAGACATGTTTTTTATATATTTTTAATATATATCCGAGACCTATGCTATTGCCTAAAAATAGCATGATTGGTGACCATAGCTGTTTCTCAATCTGAAGCCGATAAATGTCTTCCCCAGCTGGTCTGGAGTCGATGAAGAGACTGCAGCGGTTATCATTGGATCACAACCAGCTGATCAGCACCAGAGGACTGAGGGACGTCTACACGCTGCTGCACCTGAACTGCTCTCACAACCACCTGGTGACGGTGGAGGGTCTGGAGAACAGCGCTCTGCTCTGCACGCTGGACCTGAGCGCCAACAGCCTCACTGAGGTAACAAACATTAAGGAAAGTTCTGATGTCACCGTGGAAACGTGATGTTTAAAGTGGATGAGACGTTTGTAACTCAGCATTGAATGAAACCCTCAGCATTCATGTTTCATTTTTTAGGGATGTAAGTATTTTGTATGTATGATATTCTCATGGAAAATCAGCAAGAAAAGCATATTTAAAAATAGTTTTCATCTTGTATACATAAAACTAAATATAAACAAATAGATAGGTAATAATCTTATCAAGATGCAAAAACTAAAATATACCATTAGATTCACCTTTAACCAAGATTAGATTTTTTTTAAAGGAATCGGAGTGAAAACCTAATGTTGCAAATACTGAACAGATGAGCAGATTTATTTAAATCAACAACTCGTGATAGAAATCCAATTTGGGGGCTTACATTATCATTTTGAAACGATAGAATTCATAAGAGTGCATGGCTTCTGTTTGACAAAACTCATTGCCATACGTTTCCCCCACGACTCACGAATAAAAGACCCCATATGGAACATTTTCAAGTGTACCCCCGTAGGAAAAAATAACAAAAACAAAATCGGAAATCCTAAGGGACATTTAAAATCGGTCAAATATCACAAATTGACCAGTTCCATCCAACCATGAACATTATTGGGGGTTTGATGTTCATTCAGTCCTACACAATGACCGCCTTGAACTAAAAGGTGATGGAACAAACTTAAAATAGGAGAACTGAAAGTGATGTTGCTCAGTGTAACCTCAAAGTCTCAGAAACATCAAAGAGAGTAACTCACTGGTAATCGCTTAATAAGTCAAGAAAATTAAATTAATGGAACATTCAAACAAAAGTAATCAGTATAATAATAACTTAAGTGTATCCTAAGGCTCCCCATGATTGCAGCAGGGCTAACTGATGACTGTAAACACAGCAGGACTGAAACAGCTGACGTTGATGGACGGGGTCGTTTATCCGTCACTGGACCAGCAGCGGCAGCAGAAAGTTAGTCTAACCCCCCGTGTTACTGACAGCTCCACCCTGTTCCTCCATCAGCCCCCCAGCCTGAGCAACCAGGTCCTCCTGAGCGAGCTGCACCTCCAGGACAACAGCATCTCCTCCCTGCAGAGCCTCAGCGCCGCCTGGATGCCCCTCCTGCAGCAGCTCTCTGTGGCCCAGAACAGGTACCCTCCCCCTACTTATTCTGTCTCTTTGTTCCAGCTATTTTGTTTTATTGTCACATTATACATGGCATTAACATACTGGTTACAACAACATAACAATCATGTTAAAGAAGGCCAGCAAGGTAATACAAATAAAAGGCTAGGGATATGTCTTATAGATGATTTAAACCTGAGAGCAGGATTAGCTGAAAAGTGTCCAAGGAAGCTTAGAAAAGTTAACAGCATTTAATTAAACAAATAATGCGATGATATACAAATGAAAATATGCGAGTGGCGTGGCTCCCCCCCTCAGATCAGCTGCTACCCATTCGCGTGGGGACGTGCTGGGCGGAAGAGAGATCGATTCTTGGCTCGCTGATGTCATCTGTGGTCTTCTCCCATTGGCCGGCGTCAACGGGGGCGTGTCCAATGCAAATCCTGTTGTCAATTTACAATATTCTAATGTCTGTGGTTATTTAAACATTCCCTAATAAAAGTATTGCAGTGTCAATAACTGAGGGTTAAAGACAGTGTATAACACTACGTGTCATTTCTCCTTAAATTCACTTTTTCTTAAAAAACGTAATATTAGCCACATGCTAATGCTAACCGAAAGTGATGATATTTACTGCCGGAAACCGGAAGTTATCCGGTTTTCATAGTACATTTTTCCCACTTTCTGTTGAGTTGTGTTTCTTGTAATCTCAATGTATATGTCAGTTTTTCCATCAAAACTATTTCTTCCACAATTGTTACCTATTAGTCAATTTAATTTAATTGCATCTTCATACCCCACCACGCTTATAAAATATCACATCCGCCTTCAACAATCCCTCGGTCTGCATTAAAACTTAAAGGGGACCTATCATGCAAAATGCACTTTTTGATGTCTTTTATACATAAAGATGTGTCCCCGGTGTGTCAGGGAACTCACGCAGCGTCAGAAAATAAAACCCTCTCTCATTTCCTCCGTACCCAAATCTTTTAAAAACGGGGGAACAACGAGCGGATACAGATTTGCTGCCGATATGACGTAATATCGTCGGCGGACCCACAGAAAGTTGCTATCAGAAACAATGCCCGACGTGTTTTGGATGTAATCTCGTCTTTGTTTACATTAGCAAGCCTCGCTAACACTCAGAGCTAACCTGTACTGGAGAGCATGTGTTTAAATAGCAGGAAATAAAAAAAGGAACTCACCTTGTGGTAAACCCGCTAGAGAAAAAGCATTTGAGCTCCATACTGCTTCAGAAATAATCCTTGATGTGGTTTAGAACAGGATGGCGTTTTATCACAGCAGAATTGAACTTTATCTCCGGTAGAATTCTGATCAGGCATTAGCTCCCCCTCCCCCCCTTTTTTAGGACCCAAAATCCGCGTTTCTCAAACAGGGCTGCAATAGAGGGGTATGAGCAGTATGAGGCATGGCTACAATGGATGTATTTTAAGCAAAACACTTCACAGACATGTTTTGTGTAGGTATGGCCCTATGGTATGGCCCTACAATATATTTTCCCGATATAGCATAATAGGTCCCCTTTAAATGATAATACTGAAAATAAAGATGTATACAAAGATAACTTATATTATTATATTAAATCAAATAACCATTGTTACATAGTATTATACTATCTAAACAGATCTAATCTAAACATCTAAATAAGAGCTGTGGGGAAAACATTTCTAAATTAATGCACATATCTAACTCTCAAAAACAAACACAAATACACAGGCACATTGCTTACATTATAGTCAACATTAGGCACACATACACACATCATTGTCCTTTACATGTCTTAATTGATGTGCAAAAATTCATTATGAGCGTTCAGTATTACATATCTTTGCATTTATTTCTTATTATTTGATATCAAAAAGTGAACGCCTTTATTTTGAAGATGACTCATGCAATTTAAAAATAACGTAACGGCATAATGTCTAACAGTGGTACAATATTAGCTTAATACTGTTTTATATCTTTCAAAAGTTGTTATATGTTGTCTCTGTGTGTCCTAGAGTTACCCAGCTGCCCTCCATGTCTGGTTGCGTGTCCCTTGCAAATCTGGATCTTCGATTCAACTGCCTGTCAGGTAACAGATTATTTTAATGAAACAGATTATATAATATCTTTCCATAATAGATAGGCATTCCTTCCTCTACTGTGCGTGTCAAGTGGGGAGATTCACAAGCTGTTGCTTCAGCTTCTTTACATCCACTTTCAAATCCGTTTCTCCCACTCAGACTCAGATTGATCTTACTTATAAAAGACGATTGCTATAAATGTACATGCACCAAGCCTTTAAGCTCAAACACTTATGATTCGATCTATTTGACACTGCTACATCCATAGTGTCTTATTGCTGGCTGTCAGAGTAGAGTGTATGACTTAATGGAAACAAGAGGCATCATCTATTTATTCAGATACATAACAAGATGAGACACTGGATAACGGGGCCCTATTATGCTTTTGGGGGTTTCACTTTCCTGTAGTGTGTTATATGTGTGTTTGTAAATGCCCCCCCCCCCCCTTGCCTGAAACGCCTCCATTTGCTTATTTCCTGGACAAAGTGACCTCACTATGTAACACTCGCACTTCTATTGGCTATCGCTCCAACACTGACACTTACCTCAGCCACAACGTAGTCTCGTATATGCATTACATTAACGCACACAATGTTCATACTGCTTACTGCACATGTTTCTTGTTTCATATTTCATATCCTATAATTCATCCATAGCATTCTATTTCCATGTAAATTACTGATTGCTATTTAACTATATTTTATAACGGTGTCCTTAAAGATTTCTTGTTTTTTATGTTATGTCTGCAGCATGACATCAAGTCAAATTCCTCGTATGTGTGAACCTACCTGGCAACACAGCTGTTTGTGATTCTGATTGTGACATTGTACGAGATTTATTTCAGTCAGAAGCTGAAACGATTTGCTAAATGCCTTTTTCAACATAAACACATTGGAACAAAAATACTTATATATGAACCTGAAAATTGAAAATTCCTTTAAGGGAAGATTAGACCAAAAAATGGACAAAGCAAAAATGTTTTTTCCTTTTCTCTATCAGAGCCCCAGAACGTGTGTGAGAGTCTGGAGGGATGTCACTTCCTGCGAGAGGTGCAGCTCACAGGGAATCCTCTTCAGCAGGAGAGAGGCTGGAGGTAAGATAAGCGGTAGAAAAAATATATGTGCTACCGTTTTCTATGATATACATGTATTTTTTATGAATGGAGGAATCTGCTAGTAAGACACATCCAAGCTGATTTGCCCTTTACCCTTCATTCTCTGTTCTCTAACTTCAGCACCGCCTTCTCTGTAGTACCTGTCAAACAGCTTCACATCAAGATACTGTTTTGAACCAGAAACATCTCCGTACAAAAGTTGCAATTTCTGCTTCCCTTTGCTCTGAAAAGCCGTGATGGATGTTCAAAGTAGAAAGCTAGCATTTCTCCATCAAAAAGGCAGTCTCCTGGCTCAGGTAGTCTAAACATTCCTGCAGAACACAGGCCTTCCTGTCCACTTCCCGGGATTAGCACTGTGATCCGCGTCCGCTATTAGATTACTGCGACGTGCCACCGACATCTGCGCTTACGTACGCCGCTCTAAGTGCTCGTAATTCCCCAAATATTGATACAACAGAAAAATCCATTATCTCTTCAGTGTCAATTTGCTCATTCACTTATCGTGCCTAAATATTTCACCCGAGTTGCAGTGAGTTGATTTGAAAAATATGCAATGACTCTTATATTATTCATGCTTCTATTGGCCTGTCATGAGCAACGATGTCCCATGTTACATGTTCGCACAGTTCTTTGGCTCCTCAGAGATACTCACACACATTTAGTTACACCAAAATATGAAAAATTAGACTTTGCATGCCCCTCCAACTCAGCCCCGTGAAATGTAGACATTTTTAAAACATCATAACCGAGAAGAATTGAATGTCAATGCGAACGTAAAACATTCCTGCCTTTCTTACTACTGACATAACATTTCTTTTTTGTTTCCTTTTCATTATAATATCTTGATTCCTGGGTCATTCTCTGTCCAAAAAAAAACTTCTGTGGACTTTTTCCCGCTTAACCCCTTGACTTAGACATCACATTAATATTTCATTGAACTTTACTTAACCTCCAATGCCAACAGAGGAATTAACCTTCTGTATTTCCACTCTCATGCCCTGGCCCTTTCATCCCGAGCCTGTGATAACACCGGTTAAACGAATGCACCTAAAGGCAAGCGCTAGGAATTAAAGTCCCTGTAGGCAGCCCCCGATCCGGGAGACGTGGAAGAAGAAAACACTCTGGCTTGATTAATCATGGCCGCTCTAAGAGCATGTGGTTCAGAGGAAGTCTTCACTAAATGAAATACGGGACGTGTGCTCATACGGGATGGAGAAGGGGGACGAAGGAATGTGAGCCAAGAACAGTGTTTCCCTCAGAAAGGAGGATGAACTATATATCAATTTATGATAGATTCAGGATGAAGTCCAAGTATAATTAATGAAGATATACTGTGGATGTTAGGAGAGAAATGGATTCTTAGCAACATTCTTAACCCTTAGATGCATACATGGGTATTTGTTGACCCGGTGAGGTGGTTTTCTTGATGTATCTTTGTAAATACATTTTTTTATCAATTCATATTCCAGCTATTCCTCAAAAAACATGTTTTGGATATCGTGCCATTCACATTTAAATTTACATTTTAAGAAATTGTAGTTTTTGTATTACTACCTTCCATAAGTGGGTCAAAAATGACCCGCTTGCATTTTTTTTTTTTTTCAAATTCTTTTTTTCTAAAATTATAAATAGTGAAAAATGAAATATAAAATATTTCTAGTGTGAACCAAAATATAATACTAAATATTATGCAAGTGATTTTTCTTAACCAAAATGAGAAAAATGGCATAAAAACATTATTCTAATACGGGTCCTAGAGTGTAGGGTCCAGTCACTCGGGCATCTAAGGGTTAAAGTAGGAAATCTCCTTTATTTGGTTTAATGTCCTTACAAATATACAGAAAAATACTTTGACCTTAAAACATGTCAAAGAACTGCAGAGTTTTTCAACTGAAACCAGTAAAAGTATCCCAAATCATTTAATAGGAATCACCTATTGTAAACATCAACAATTGATGGCATCCAATTATTTCCACATTCTCCCAAAGTGTGTCTAAGTGGCGTCCATTCCCCAATTGAATTACTTTCCACACCTCAATGAGCTCATGTAGCCATCAAAAGCTCCTATTTGGGTTTCCCAGAGAACATGCCCGAAGGCTTGGAATCTAATCCCGATCTGTGTCGGGGAGACCAAGTGGGCCCATCAAAACCGTATCCCCCTGACATTCAGCCCCTGATTCTGCGCTCATGTCTTTGTCCAAGGGTGGCAGTGGGGATGGGAAAACTCTAAAGGAAGAAAGTGCAAAAGTCCTAAGAAAATACATTGTTCCATTTTTGAGAATCAGAATCTTTAGGTAACCGCATGCAAGGAATTAGCTGTTTTGGATGAAGGCACACAAACAATTCTTGTCAGTGGAGGTTACATTTTGAATAAGAATAAACCACCTGAGGCTTCGAGATTACTCAAACAATTCCATTTATTTCACTTATTTTATACCTTCTTTTTATTCAGTTGGTAGTTATGATACATCGACTGCAGGAAACTATTATTCCAGTGATTTAAATAATCAGGATCAACACTTCTAAATCTATCCTGGCCTTAAGGCAGCCTGATGAGGAAAACATGACTAATTGCAATTGTTTGGACTGATATCGCAGTTGCATAATTATATGCAATTTGAACCAGAGTTATAATTATTTTAACATTATTTACATTATAACTCAAATATGTATAACAATTCTCAAGGTGTGATCTGTACAATATATATTTTTTTCTTCGGGAGGGATTGCAGCACAATATAACAAATATTGCAATAAGGCGCATTAGTGTATACTGCGATTTTGCTAACATTTAGATTAATTGTGCAGCACTAACAGCCGTGGATTAATATAAAACACATTGAGATATCCAACTTCAGATTCAGACTGCAATAAGGAATCTCCAAATATAATAAAGCCATACATTATGAGCTGGTGACATGTGTTATCCCCCTGTGGCGACATAGTAGACGCGTATAAAGAGCATATGGTGCTCTGGGAATGAATTTAGTAAAAACCAAGTTGTCCAAAATGTTTTAAAAATCGACGTTGTAGCCTGAAGGCTTTTGTTTTTATGGGTTGCTGTTCCCCAGTGTCCTGTAGAGTTTCCAGCTCCACATTTTCCCACTGAACGCAGGCCACATTTGGCTCCAGCAGTGGATGCTCCGAGTGGGTTTCTCTGGCAGATAGCTGGGATTCCTCTGCTCGAACATCTCTAGCCCCAGGCAGCAGCGTTACCTCTCCCCCACACTCAGCCGGCACCTCAAATATGCCATGGGTACAGCTCTTATCCAAAGTGGATAGAAAAACAATATAAGATGTCTGTCTAAACGTGTATTAAGTGTATGGATTGCTTAAGAGGACAAAATGTACGGTGCAGTCAGGAAAACATGTACGAGCAGTGGCCTCAGAGGGACCAGCAACCAGTCTGTCAGAATGACTCCTCCAACCCTTCAGTGGTAGAGAAACCTTTAACCCCTTCCCTCGCAATCAAGAGCCTGTGAATATTTAGTTGTTTAACTGAAGGACTCACCAAGCGGTTTGTGTTTATTGCAGTGGCAAAGAGTACATTAGAAATGGCTGGACTATTATTTAGAACAAAAGCAACAATAGTACAGTTATTTATTTAAAAGAAAAAAAGCTGAAAGTGTCTTAGTAAAGGATAGCGTTGGATATATATCATATGTAGCCATTGCTATCCTTTTTGTCCTAATGACAAAATGCAGTGGTATCTTTTTGTGACGCCAATTTGAAAGCTCATATCAATGTTTTATTTTTGATGTAAATAATATAATAGATTAAGATATTGGTGATATGACCTCTATTGGTTTTGTTTCTTGACTAAGTACAGAAATAGAAATACACAAAACAAATGTTCTCGCTACTTCTTATGGCTCTAAAGACCTCTGAATGTAATCCTGTTTTCGCCCCTCTTCAGATCCGCTGTGCAGAAAGCGTTGCCGGGCCTGAGGTCCATCGATGGCCAGCAGACAGACTCCTCTTTAGCGCCCCCTGCTGTTCCTCAGCTCGGCTCGGCCTCAGGCAGCTTCCTGGTGTTCTGCCAGGCTCAGCTTCAGCAGACTCGGTATTCACAGCAGCAGCTCAGCAGGGAGCTCAGGTAGGAGGCTGGTGACTGACTGGGGGCTGGGTGTGCAGAGTGAATGAGTGCAGGTCCTACCAGTGGTCAGATACGTGTCTTATTCTGAAATCCACTGTCAATTCTCCCTAGAGCTGTCACGGAACAATGAGGGGGAAAAACCAACTGTGATAACTATAGTTAACTCGGATAAGTCACATCATTTTCATCATGATATTTCTCTCGAATGCTGACATCAGTGATTTTCCGCTTCATTGGATAACACGCATCATCTGTCTTGGCGAAACTAACATGTCAAAAGGAATGATTTCTGAAGCAGATAATGGGACAGAATGAGGGAAAAGCTCAGGTTTGTTCATTCAAATATGGCTTAAAAAAAGATTTATGAATGCTACATCTCCTAATATTACAGAGACAATTCTCTATTCTTTTTACTTATAATTTAACTACTATGTGTGAAGTGATACACAATTCCACACCATTAGCAAGAAAATACCAATTCTCTAAAGGTTTTTTCCTCTTGATTCAATCAGCACTGTTTGTTTGATCAATAGGACTTTTGAAGAAAAAGACCCTGAAGAAACATGCAAGGCACGAGGAAAAGCCCTACATGGATTACAACAAGGGCTGCACAGTTATTCAAAATGTTATCCAAATTGCATTATGGACTATTATCAAAATCGCAGTCAGCGCAATATCTGTTGAAAAATATTTAAAAAAATCTGAATGAACTGTTGTGGAGTTGTTGAGATGTCCCGGCCTACAACAAGACTTATAATAAAATAAAAGATAATTCCCTCAGTCAAAATAATTGCAATTTGTTATTTTTTCAAAAAATGACAACCCTTATGATAACCCTCAAAAACAGATCACTTTGCAAACCGGACTAAACTGAACAGGATAAGCGAATTGAAATAACTACGAATCTATTGACAAGGTTTCACATTACGCGTTTCACGTTGTGCCGATCGGCCCGCGGGACAGACAGACACGCAGCCGTCAGGAATGTCAGCTATCCTCTTGTTATGTCTGATACGCAGGGCGTAGTGGGGCTTAAGACAACGTCCATCTATTTTCACAAGTCCTTGTATGTCGCTGGCCTCTGCACACGTTGACGCTGCTCTGCGAGACGGACCACCAACACTTAAAACGGTGGTCAGCTCTCTGCTTATCTTCGTGACCCCTCCAAATTACTCGGCGCAAAAGATGAAAGGTGGCGGCGGCTACCAGCCCGGGTCACAGCGAGGACTCCTATGGCTCGGGGGGTCCCTCTGCCTCACCCCTCACTGTTTGCCCTCTACCCCCCTGGCCTCTGGACAATGATCCTTTCTGCGGACTTTGCAAGGACCAACACGGCCATTTAACCCCCGGCCTGACCTTGTGTCTGACTGAGGTTCAGAGGAGGTGAGCAGAGTGCCACACGCCGCCGCGCTGTGACTGTAAGGTGGGGCGCCATGGGGTTTATCAGGGGTCCGGTTTCACAACTTCTCTCTGCAGGGTGCAGAGTGCAGGCTGAATCCTTTGTTCCTCACAAAAAGCCTACATTTTACACCAAAAATCTCTTTCTATTAATACAAAGTTCAAGAAGCACACGTTAGTTCTGTGTTCTCGAGATGTATGATGGGGAATCCATAAACAAACTATCGAAAGTTAAGTTATATAAATTATTTTAGTGTCTGCTTTTTTCCACTTGCTATGTTCTGTCTTCACCAACAAACCGTGTGAAAGACCCTCGGAGAGACACGGATTAGTGCAGCAGAATATAATGAATCTTTCACTTTTCTCTTCAACATAGAAATGGCATATGGCCCCGGTTAGGAGACACAACACTGCAGTTATTTAACAACATACTTTACCTGGATCTAATTTATCTCTGGCACGAATGTCCGTTGCGTCACATACACCCACCGTAACCTGTGATGTACAAAGAGAAGTGGATACAGAAAAACAGCGGGGAGCTTTGAAGACGTTTTTACCATAGAGGCTAAATTATATAATCTTAACTTCAGGCTCCGTCACCTGATGCGGTTGTGCCCAAAATACCTTTCCCCCTTACATTTACATTAGGAAAAGACGTCTGTACATCAGTGGCTGGGAGGTGGGGTTATATGAAATGTTAGTGCATATATTCTATGGACCTAAAGTAAGACAGATCCAGGTACTTTTATACCAGGAAGTCATACTTTCTTTAGCTTCATGAGCTTCTGAACATATTTTATAGAAGGAATGGGGGCCCGCCTCCAACACAATCCCAGTATCCCCAAAAAAGACATTCACATTGGTTTTGTATTGGTATACTGGTCTGCTTTGAGGATAGGAACATTTTTTGAAGTCTACTTTAAAGGGGACCTATCGTGCAAAATGCACTTTTTGATGTCTTTTATACATAAATATGTGTCCCCGGTGCGTCGGGGAACTCACGCAGCGTCAGCAAATAAAACCCTCTCTCGTTTCCTCCGTACCCAAATCTCTAAAAACGGGGAACAACGGAGCTGATCCAGATTTGCGCCCGATATGACGTAATATCTGAAATGTGGACCCACGGGCCAATCAGAAACGTTGCTATCAGAAACAATGCCCGACTGTTTTGGACGTAATATGGTCGGCGTTTACATTAGCATGGCTAACACTCAGAGCTAACCTGTACTGGAGAGCATGTGTGTGAAGAAGCAGGAAGTAAAAAGGAACTCACCTTGTGGTATAACCGGCAAGAGAGAAAGCCTTTGAGCTCCAGACTGTTTCAGATCCTTGATAATCCATGATATGGAGTTTCATCACCGCAGCATTTAGTTTAGACAGTAGCTGCCGGGTCCCGCATGAGCTCAGCCCCTCCTTTTTTTTTAAATACATTTTTCTTTTTTTAAAGCTTTATCCCCAAATCAGCACTTTTGAAACAGGAAGTGAAATAGAGGGATATGAGGCATGGCTAGAATGGGTGATCTGTTTGGTATTTTGACTAAAACACTTCATAGACATATTTTTTATACATTTTATATATCTGAGACTTATTCTATTGCCTAAAAATAACATGATAGGTCCACTTTAAAGCAATACTCAAATGCCCATATGCACATGTAAGAGTCATCGGTGGAATTTAAGATCTATTACTACCAGGATTACAATGTCAGAGATGGGGATCAAATTCACATTCCCAGTTTCTGTCCTCTGTAAAGATGAACTGAAACTCACATGTGGGCTTCAGCAGTCTGACTCGGAACACGTGAGTAAGCTACAGTCTTGCATATTTTCTCTTGTACTCTCTAAAGAGTATCGCTTCACACGCAACCACGTTTTAGTCATTTTGGCGAGCTGGTGTCTTTCCTAAGGTTGATCATAAGCTGCATCTGTACAGCCACTGCTGCAGAAGCACATCAATCTGCAATACATCACCCACACACCCACTTCATTATATCTAGCACAGGTTTTGTGTTGACCGCTGCTTCTCTTGACTTTCTTGCAGCAGGTATGGCAGCCATGACTTTTTCTTCCCCAAAAGCAATTTTTTAAATGTAGCTATTCCACGGGGAATTTTTTTCCTTAAACATACTTTTCGTTTTGAATGCACACTTGTCGACCGTGGTTAAATTCCCAAAACAAAAAAATCACTCACAACCTTACGAAAATGTATAACATATGCATTTTGTTTGCTTTGTACAGCCCTTTGAGGCATTTCTTGTGATTTGGGGCTGTAATATAAAACATTTAGTTTTTTTTTATTTGATTTGATTTACACAGCCAAAGTTATTGAAAAAATATATAGGTTAAAAGCGTTTTATTGATCATTCCTACTCTCTTATAACAGTGGTTTACATGTTGATGGTGACCCTGCAGTGAACCAGCAGGTAATGGGGGGCAGGGGGGGGGAGGGGGTCAGTGGGGTCACAATCCTTCTGGACCCCGCGACTGCCCCCCCTCTCTGGTCCCACTGAGAGCGAAGAGCCGGGTCTTTGTGGAGCAGAGGCTGCACTACCTGAGGCTACTGGCCCTCAGACTGCTGGGCTCTGAAGCGTCTCTGCCCCCCCAGGGATGAACACTGGGGCAAAGCATTGCTAATAGAATAATTAAGTTCCTATTGAGGTGGCTTTGTCGTCCGTTTATCCCTCAATGAAAGAGACATTATATGGAATACACAGAGCAGTCAGGCAGCTCACTCACACTCACTTCATTCACCTCAGACGAACCGGGCGAGAATAAAACACTTAATGTCTGATATTCCCTTCATTAAGATTCTCTAATACTGTTTCAGTTTTAGACGGTGCTCCAGTTCCTCTGAATGTCATGTGGTTGTTTGAGTCATTAAAATACACAATGCCATCGAGCAGTTATTAAGCAAAGATACTGCTGGTAGGGTTTAATATGATTATATACATGTTTGTTGTGTCAGAAACACAACATTTGTATTTGGTAGGTTGATTAAATAAAAAAAAGAACTTTAAAGAATCCCCAATTTGCACTTTTTTGACTGTTTTCCAGTTCTACTGATCCACAGCTCCGATATGATCTACTAATAATATTTCCAGTGTCCAACTAATCGCAGTACAACAACAAGTCATAACTAAATGAAAGCTAACATGTTTACATTGAAAAAAACATTCAAACTGGAAGACAGCATGATGTGTAGTATATCTACACTAGCATTGGCAAATTACTTAAGTTTAGTACATTAACATGTAATCAGTCATCCCATTTGAAAGACATTCTAGAAATAGAGAAACTACACATGGAAATCAGCCAGAAGATACATCTGGGATAAAGCTTTTTCTCTTTTTTGAGATTAATTAATTAACTTTCATGTTCCCCAATACAACCGGCTTTACGAAACCACACCTAAAGCAGTGTTGTGTGTGTGTGTGTTTGTCCACAGTAAAGCCTCGTCTTCCCTGGATGCCGTGAAGTCCTCCTGCCGACACTTCGCTGAGGCTCTGC
The DNA here is from genome assembly GCF_902827115.2 of Pseudochaenichthys georgianus. Taxonomy (NCBI): domain Eukaryota; kingdom Metazoa; phylum Chordata; class Actinopteri; order Perciformes; family Channichthyidae; genus Pseudochaenichthys; species Pseudochaenichthys georgianus. Next base: position 40,731,053 of record NC_047508.1, read on the forward strand.
AGCTGGCTGAGGACCAGAGGTACGCCCATGAGTACGGAGACACCACTGTGACTGCAGGCGCAACAACACCTGAGGAAACACTCGACATGGACAGTAGCTATACTGAAGACCACAGAGAAATGGAATCCACGGGACGCGTCTCTCCAGGTCTTCCAAACCGAGACGATACCAGATGCAGCAACTGGACTTCTGAGGATAAGTACGCCGCAGAAATCCAACATCACACATTTAACACTGTTGCAACACGTCCACACACCGGGCCGACACGTGTTCACCCCTCGACAACTTCCTCCAACCATGAGGATCTGAACCTCCAAAGGTCATTTACCACATGCTATTGTTATTACTATTTCATCTATTACGATTCAATGGTGTTTGAATGCGTTGTCAAGCACTTTGTGACTATGTCTGGGAAAAGCGCTTTATAAATACATTTCACTTACTTACTTACTATTGACCGGTGAAATCAGCTTTCCAAACCAAAAGCCACACAAGTGTACTTTGCTAACTGAAAGCAAACACTATTTTTTATGTAATCCTTCATATAGCAGGAGAGCATTTGATTAGTGTCTCCTTCAGAGCATGCTCCACCGCCGGAGCCTCCTCTCTGTGATTTACCGCAGGAGATGTCGAACATATTTTGAACACGCAGCTTCATCGTTAACATCTCCGGGAGGGCGATAGATCTCTGATGGGAAGGGTGGCCGTGGACAGGCCGACAGTGGACAGGCCGGCACCCTCCAGAGTCCTGCTCTCCAGATGTCCGCTCGGAAATCAACTCAAACGAAGGTGCTGTGACACCTCGCTCATTCTGTGTGTGTGTGTGTGTGTGTGTGTGTGTGTTCTTTCTTAAGTAGCACAGCAGCAGTCGGGATCCAGCAGCCGTGTGCTTACAGACAGAGACGTGGGAACGTCAGCCGCCCCTCCACAGCAGAGGAGGGGGGAGGAAGAGGAGGACGAGGAGGAGAGCCAGCGTCAGGACCTGCCTTTTTAAATGGGAGCGTTGTCGCTCAGCATTATGCAGCAAGTGTCATCCAGGTAAGACGAGTTTAAGTCCAACAAGTGGAGTCATGCGATAATTACAGGGCAACAGCTTCCATAATCAGTTACATTTTACATATTTGTTGTCATTTGCCTATTTTTCCAACATTCTCCAAAACCTTTTCCCTCTGATCTTATTTTGGAAGGACACGGAAACAAGAACTGGAAATACACAAATGTTCCGTTCACGTAGAACGATCCAGCCGGAGTATGTAACTTGTGTCACCAATGCAACAAGAGGCAAAATACCCAGATTAATGTCTGAGGTTTAGGCCCAATCCCAATCCACGCCCTACACCCTCCCCCTCCGTGAGGGAGTGAACTCCGTGGAGTGACACTCGCCGCTCAACGAGGCTCCTCCTGTCAGATGGAGGGAGTAAACACAGCGGCAGGCTTTGGGACGGCCTCCCCTCTCCGGCACCAACAGGAAATGCCCTAACTGTAACAACGGTTTCAAATCAGCATCTCTTGGACAAAAAATTCAAATGAATAACTCAAATAAAACTCCAAACATCTTTCATTGTGTTTCAAAGCTCTTAGTTTTAAACCTGATGTTTATAAGCTTCTTAGTTTTTGCAACAGTCTGTAAATATACACAACTTTATAACAAAATGCACACATTTACCTTTTTCTAGACTAAACACAATTTGATCCTAAGTTAAAAACATGAGGTCATCATGAGGTCGTTAACATCGCAGTGTATCAGAGGATGTTTGCTGGAACTACTTAACAGCGTGTTTCCTGACGGACACACACAGCGTGACTCCGGTCAGGATAGCCCACTCCCCCTCCACACTTGTTGGTTTGGAACAGCACTTAATGTGGGGGACCCTCCGCGCGAACGGAGGGGTAGTGCGTAGGGGTAGTGCGTAGGGTGTGGTTTGGGATTGGGCCAAAGTGTAGAATTTTTTTTCTCCACCAACACTGCAGTTGCACCACCTTCTGACAGACTATTTTTTCTGAGCTCATAAAGTACAAATATCCATCTATCTATCTATCTATCTATCTATCTATCTATCTATCTATCTATCTATCTATCTATCTATCTATCTATCTATCTATCCATCTATCCATCTATCCATCCACCTATCTATCCATCTATCCATCTATCCATCCATCCATCCATCCATCTATCCATCCATCCATCCATCCATCCATCTATCTCCTTAATTGACTCCACCTCTTAGATCTTTTCTAATCATCATGTCTAAGTCCACTTCAGTCGACCCATCCATTAGAGCACTGTGTCCACAGATGCATTGGAAACTAAAGAAGACTGCATGAGAACAACTCAAATGTCAGAGAACCGAAATGATCAAAAACATCTGGTCAATTTGAGGCAATTGGTCAATTCAATTTTTGGTTTGTTGGTTTATCGTTGCGTTTATGAAATGTCTGAAAATAGGAAAAAGGACCAATCCCAATTTCCCATAATGTGCAGTCTTCTGATTGGTTGTTTGGTCCACCCACGAGCAGGAACACGAGCGTCCAGTAAGCTTGAGTGAGCAATTGTAATTATTGTAAAGAAAAAACAAACTTCACTATTTCATTCAGCTCGTTAACCTGTCAATGTGTGATTAAGCGCCTTCCTGCTACAACTAGAATGTTCCAGTGAATATTTTCATTGTCACCCTTCAACATTTATCTTCATTCCTCACACGTGTTACGGAGGCTTATTCTGCTAATCCTCTGTGCAGAGGCACATGCTGCTGTTCTAAAAAACATGCTACTCAACACTTCTCCCAAATCCCTCCGCATCACCCAAAGTGTTTGATGGGTCCTCAAGGGCTCTCGGAGGGAGGAGGTGGGAGTGGAGGAACTGTAGAAAAGTGTGTTGTGGCGGGATGGGGGATTCTGGGTGATTAATCAGATTCCAAAGAAGTGCGGTAGTAAGACTTCTAGGATTCCTGCTCGGCTCTACTTGAAGTGAAGTGTGCCCCCGCGGCCCTCTGGGAATTGGAGGATTTAGAGGCTCACTGGAGCTCCATTTGTCTCCGTCCGGAGTCACGCAGAGTTCAGACAGCAGAACACTGCGCAATTAAGAGAGCGGTGAACATGCTTTATCTCTCTCATATTTACCTCGTGATTCATGGAGTTTTTTTCTTTATTTTTTCTTCAGGCGCTTTGGAGGGGCTTCTCTCTGAGGAGGAGGCTCGCCTCTGCTCTGGCTGCTGTCAGGCGCCCCGACGCGGCAGAGGACGACACCTTTGACGAGGTGGACGTGGAAGAATTTGACTTCGATGAGGTATGTGCTCCTCACGGTTCAGTTGTTGCTTCCCCCACGACCTCTCCGACACACACACTTGCACAGACCTGGATGTTTAATAACTATCCAACATTGTATCCATACAGTTCCCGCATAAATAAAAACATGCATAAACACAGACATATGCACACGCATGCAGGAACACCTGTGGGAAAAGGGGCGGTGGTGGCGAAGTCGATAGGGTCTTGGCTTGGCAACTGGAAGGTCACCAGTTCAAGTCCCGGCAAGACCAAGTGCTACCGAGGTGTCCCTGAGCAAGGCACCGTTCCCTACACTGCTCCCCGGGCGCCGTTCAAAATGGCAGCACACTGCTCCTAACACTCGGATGGGTCAAATGCAGAGAAACAATTTCCCCACGAGGATTAATAAAGTATATCCAATCCAATCCAATCCAAAGACACCAACAAATACAGGTCCAGAAACATGACTATTTAGAGAGTGTGTGGGACAGAAACTCCCTCTGTAGGAACTCAGGGATTTCAGCCTTTGCAGACCCTTTACATGCACTAAAGCCTATATAACACTCTACACAACCCTCTTTGTTGTTCTGCTCTTGTCCTTTCCAGAAATATGCAATTACCGGTAAATACACGTGTTTTCTTTCGTAGGCAGCGCTGGAGAAACAGTGGACATTGTCCCTTCCTGAGGACTCCCCTCCCAGACGTCACCTTGTGTCAGACCAGCCACGGTCTCTGAAGGTGACATGTTAGACTCTGAAAGCCTGGTGCCTTAGTGAAAGTGGTCCACCAGCCCACCCTGTGTGATGCCAATGGAAGAGCTCGTTTCTTTCTCGTCTCGACCATCGCCCCTTTCAGGATTCCCCTCGCTCTCCTCTTTCAATTTACTCTCCTGAAAAACAAGGTTATTTCCTGGAGGGCTGACGGTTGCTCGGATCAGACCAGCAGATGTCATTTTTCACACCGGTGTATCGTCCCCCCGTCCCCGAAAATGCTCTGACAAATACCTGCAAAGAAAACATGCACTTGATTTAAATGTTAGTGGACATTCTTGTACACATCATATTTCATTTTACACATACTCAGGACTATATCGTCTAGAGAGGCACATATTTTTACATTTAGAGTTCAAGCCTCACAAACTTCTAAAAACACACATGTTTTTTAATTTTCTAATTCAATTTTCAAATGTAAAGTGGAAATGGAAGGTTTGAATGAAATCCTCCTTAATCGTCCCACACATGTACGTACAGTATACACACTGTAGTACCGCATACACAACGAAAGTTAGTCTTGGCTTTATACCCATGCTTGGGTAGCTATTTCACATCGACCAGAGATCAGCGATCTGGTGCTCAAGTGCACCTCGGCAGTGCCCAGGAGGCAAAACGGGCACCTCTCAAGTCATCAGTCCTCCCAGAATGGCCCAAGTCACGTCTCTCCAGATAGAGCGACAGTCGCCCATATGTAAAGAACCACTTCAGTAAATGAACAACTCTTTGAAGCCAATTTAGGACCCAATAAACAAGTTATTTAAAATCGCTCTAACTGTAAAAGTGTTAAGAACTTTGGATTATTGCTGACACTGTTCTATGTATCTGTTTCAGCCTCCTGTTCACTTTCCTGCACCCTCTGAGTATATGCTCTCACCCCCGCCTGTGTGGAGGCCGAAGCAGGCCTGGGTGCCTCCAGAACAGGCTGCTGAACAGAGAGGTTCCCCTGAGAGGTACACTCACCCACAGCCTTCTTACTGCCTGCCATTTGGTTCCAAACATCTTACAAATGATATGGCGTTTCATCACGGCAGCATTTAATTTAGACAGTAGCTGCCGGGTCCCGCATGAGCTCAGACCCCTCCTCTTTCATTTAATCAATTCCTTTTATTTTTTAAAGCTTTATCCCCAAATCAGCACTTTAGAAACAGGAAGTGAAACAGAGGGATATGAGGCATGGCTAGAACGGGTGATCTGTTTGGTATTTTGAGCAAAACACATATTGTTATATATGTGAGACCTATGCTATTGCCTAAAAATAGCATGACAGCTGACCTTTAAGGAGGATGTACCAATAAACTGAGATTCATGCGACACAGACTTTGTAATATTCATATATTTAAAACAAAGGCAATGGATAGGAATGACATTAGATTTCACATTGCTTATTGTCCATGTCATGATATAGGATTTGCTCCAGAACTAAAGCGCCACCTACCTTAAAGTCTTTAATAAAGTGCGGTAAAAAAACATTTAACAACTTATTTTAAGCGCTTTAATCTCTGTGTGATTTCAGAAGCAAGTCTCCTGCTTCAGCGTCGGCGCTCAGCCGACTCTCTGAAAGATCGGAAAAGATTATAGAAGAATGGTAAATCATCGTCTATATATCTTCTGTTGATGTGAGTTTTGTTATTTCACTGAATGTAATTACGTGTGTGATAGTCTGACCTTTCTTTTTGTTTTTCAGGGGGTTCACTCACAGCCACACAGCTCTCCAGATGCTCAAGAGAGCTCGGAAGATGAAGTCAACTAAACAACAGCAGAGTAAACGTAGAGGTGAGTGTCTAAAAGGATACCGTTTTAAATACACACTCAGTTTCCAGATAATTACTGAAGGTACACCCGGCTTAAAGGTGGGGTTGGTAAGAACGGAGAAACCAGCTAGAGAGCGCTAGAATTTGAAAGTAAGCAGCCGAAAAAAACCAGACTTCCTCACAGAGCCCCTCCTCCAACACACACGCACGCGCACATGACCAACGAGGGCACGGGATAAGTTTGTGCCCCGATGGAAGGCTGACAGGCAGGTAGGCCATCCAGTTACTTTAGCCGGGCCGGCTCAGATGATTGGTCGTGCTTTTCACAGCGCCACGGCTTCCACGCATGACATTTTTTAAATGTATTTATTGTCAAAGCATTTAATGTACCGTAATTTTCGGACTATAAGGCGCACCTGAATATAAGCCGCAGCAGCTAAATCAGGGATCACCAACTACATTTGTCCAAGGGCCGAAATGTAACCAATAGACACTATCGCGGGCCAGCGATTTTTATATAGCCCAGAATTTTATAAATAGTATTCAGATTACTTTTGGAATACTTTTGGAATACTTTCTTTTTCCATAACAGATGGGTATGTTTTGGTGAACAGGAGACACGTATTTTACTGTTCTAATGGCTTATCAAGAACTCAAACACAACATCTTGGTGTCATTCTGGACAGCTCTCTCATCTGCACCCACATCAAAAACATCACCCTGACTGCATTCTTTGTACCGTCTTAAAACCTTTCCTTGGAATATGTTATGCATTGTAAGGCGTCCTTGGGTGCTTTGAAAGGCGCCCTAAATATAATTAATTATCATTATTATTTATAATTATTATTATTCTGAAACTATGTAATAACTTTTAAAACTTTTTCCAGTCACTTGCCCCATGCCTTCAGCAGCAGCAGGCCATTCACTTTGATTTGATCCCGTTATGAAATGTCATCATTTCGACAATAAAGAAATGCTACATAAACGTTATCTTGTACATTTTATCCAACCATCTCCGTTTCTAACTTTCAATATATTTTAAAAGAGATCTCTCTCTCTCATCTGCGTGCGGGGGCGGGGCCTCACAGACACGCTGCATCTCTCTCTCGCTCACAGACATGCTGCAGCGCTGTGCAGTGTGCACACAGTTCTGCCGGTAATGAATATTACATTTTGTGAGGAAACTTTTCCACCAATAATTCCAATAAGTATTCCAAAATGTATTCACTTCAGGTTTACGAAAGTAACTGTAATCAGATTACTCGTTTTTCAAATGTAACGCGAGCTGAATACAGTTGGCCTACTTGATTTTTGTATTCTGATTACGTAACGCCGTTATGTATTCCGTTACAACCCAACCCTGCTTCTTGGCTACTGTCCCGCAGCTCCAGCCTCTCTGTTGGACTCTGTCGCAGCGGGGCTACTGCTGTGGTGCGGAGCGCATTAACCAGACTCTTCACAACTAAGGATCACTTCTTCTTCAGGGGAGGGAAGGTTTCACAGTACGCAGTCTACTGTCCCGCAGCTGCTGCCTCTCTGTTGGACTCCGGTACTGCACCTTACTCACGAGACGTTGTAAACAAAGACATGGGCAGGGGGCGAACGCAGTAACCACTCCACCAACGCCACAGTCACCCCGTCGTGCGGGCCGGATGAGAATGTCTGGTGGGCCGGATGTGGCCCGCGGGCCGCCAGTTGGTGGTCACTGAGCTAAATTGAATGATGTGTACATATATAAGCCGCAGGTGTTTTAATGTTTAATCACCGTATGTAAGCAGTCCAGCCTTTCGGAACCCGTTGGTGATCGTGGATGTTTTGACACTCCTCCACGCCGTCAGGATCCACTCGCAAACTTGAGCAAAAGTTGCTTTTCGCATGCGACCAGTTTTGGTGAATGATTTATCGCCGCTAGTCCTCCACGCCTCCCACTGAACGAAGGGTTTGTGCATGAAAACGTCCTTTGCACAAACTGTCTCGCTCTCGTAATGTCTGTCTGTCTTGCTCTCGTTCTGTCTCTCGGTTCCACTTTTACTTTTGCGCGCTACCCGTCTCACTCTTTTCCGGCCTCCAGCTTTTCCTGCTGGAGCCCGCCGCTTAAAGGTGGGGGGCGCGGACCGCCATAGAGCCCATAGAGTTAAAGGTGGTGGACTGCAACCTGTAAAATCCATAGATTTAGGAGGTCCCCTAGTGGCCGTTAGCTGTAACAATCCATAGATTAGCCGCACCGTTATATAAACCGCAGGGTCGAAAAATGGGGAAAAAGGCGCGGCTTATAGTCCGAAAATTACGGTATTCTTTGCTATCGGGATGTTAAGAGCATTCCATGGAATATAACAACAAGTGTTTCTGAAGTGAATTTGAACCTTTAAACTTCACATCTCAAACACAACTACAATAACTTTAGAGGTGGCATTGCGTTATACTGACAAGTGATTCTATTATTTTGTCCACCCTATCTACATCTATGAGGGTCGACTTAATAACATCAACACCTCCATGTAACAAGTTTGCATTTGTGTTCTTGTATATGGAATGTTTTAGCTTCTTATCCAATTAGCATAAAGTTACATGAAATTACAACAAATATAAAGATAATGCCGGCAAATCCCGAAAGCTCTTGTGTTTTCTTTGAGCTAATAAATCGCTCAAATACAAAGCTTTCTTTAATCAGTAATCCTTCTTCACCTGAGGCGATGTGTCTTCCTGTCTCCTCGTTCCTAATCTTTAACTCCAGATATCCCTTACAATATGGAAGGAGCTGCTTTTGGACATAAACCCATTTTCCAAAACGGGAACAAATCCACACCCATTATTGCCTCTTTTCATTCTCGTCTTTGTTCCTTCAGCCGCGCTTCAGCAGCCAACCTTTCCACCCCGCGTATGTTAACGAGCCATAACAGACAGCAGAAGCCAGGAGCTGTCGCCTCTTGTTGAGCCTTATTTGAGAGCCTGCGAAGGAAATAACGATTGCCAAGAAAGCTCTTGACAAGTCTTCCTGTGATGACTTTCATTCCCTCTCATTGTGGTGGTTGAGCAGTGGAAGGTGACCTCACCTCCGCTCTGCACCGAGGAACAGTAGTCCTGCCACGATTATCATGCCAACGTCATGTAGAGGGAGGCTGCCCTTTGATCAGAATTACAACGGCATGACTCCAATAGCAGGGCTCTTGTCATCTTGCTCCACCCGCACACAGGTCTATGTCTGAACTAACTGCTAATGGCATCTGCCTCAGTGGAACCAGAGCGCTGTTCTCAAATGTTCCGAATGTCATATTTTGGTTTTCTGTTTCTTGTTTGAAGCCTGCCGTGTCCTTCTTTGACCCTTTCTCTCTTTTTGTCTCTGCTAGATCCCTTTGACCGCCATTCCTCGGTCAACCAGTGCAGTTACCAGCTGGGACCAGTGGAGGCACGAAACAGGCCAACACAACACGACAGGAATGAAATAAAAGGTAGGGAAACACGCTACTCGTTTAAATAGACCTTTACATAGATTGAATGTTTAATGTTTAGACTTGAGACAGTTCATTCCATTCAGACCATTGACTGTTTATAGAAAGAGAGTGTGACGTCACCCATGTTGACTACGGTTTCAAAGTTTCTTCTTTGGCATGGAGGCGGCATGAAACCAAAATGATCTGACTCACAAATACAAAAATACCCAGACGATCCGGGAATCTGGGCCTATAGAGCATGCGACCTGTGTTTTCCTTAAACCCCGCCTCCAATCTGCAGCATCATTGCGGGTTAGATTCAGTCAAATTAATTTCCGAGGGAAAATAACTATGGATTTGACCCTTAGGGTATTTAACAATTCTAGGACAATCATTTAAAAAAAAAAAGGGCCTATTTACGTGTTCATCCTGGTAAGTTGATATATGTATACAAAAAAGTATCTGCTGATTTACAGATGTAATTGAAGTTCCAATTTAATTTAATGGGAAAAAATATGTGTTGAACCAATGACATCGCGTGACTGACGCATACGTTGTAGTACCACCGTTTGGCCACTACGAAATGTGCGTGCGTGCTGCTTAACTAAGGAAAATATAGATTTTTTACAACTTCATTATTTTCATAGTCTTGGCCATTGTCAGTGAGAATAACATGGAATGGTTTATGTGGTGAGATCTGCCAACATAGTGACATCACTGAAATAAAGTTTGAAGTACGGGTGAAAAATACATCACCATAGTAATTTTGGAAATATTATGCCTGTACTGTATAAGCAGTTTTTGTGGTTATTAAAACCAGAATGTTCCAGCAAAGCACAAACTACTTTCTGCAGATGCTTTCCCTTATTTTATAAAGCAATGGTTTGTTTTTTAAACCGAGTTGTATCTGAAGAATTTCTTAAAAAAACAAGTCTGTCATGTTTCTAAACAGAATATATCAGGAATAAGTCATCAACCATTTTTTATTAGAAATGGTTGCAAAAGCAGCACTTACACAAAAAAGACCCAGGTTGTATGAAAGCAGAATTTCTCCATCAAATTAACTCACTGGTAAGTACAAGCTTGATATTAAAACATGTATCTGGTTTCACATAACTTTCAGTATCAAGGATGACATTCTTCTTTAAAATGTCATTCTGATTGCTATGGATAATACAAACAATGTCAAAGAGTTAAGTGATTGACAGCTGTAAAGTAGATTGATAGTCCCAGTAGACGAACACATCTCCCTCCATCTTCCCCGCCCCCTGCCCTGAGGTGCAGACATGATTTGGCTTTGTGACATCCACAGCCAGACTTAAAAGGGAGGGAAGAGCTTGAGGGGGGGAGGGGGATTTGCTTTTATCATGCCTGTCTCCATCTTTCCTCCGCACCCCCCCCACACCAGGGTCAAGGCCTCACATCCACAGAGCTTGCGGTCATCCAGCAGTCAGAGCGTTTGCCAACAGGCAGTGAAGGGACTGGTCCAAGTCCAATGCTCACATTAGCCTGGAATAGCCTTAATAAGCCGTGCAGGAATATGTTTCCTTGTCATTTCATGTTAAAGTTATAAGAAAACGAGCGAATTGTGCCTTTTTAAAACTGGGATGTTATTCGTTTTGCTTCATCTTTTTTGGGTGGGTCGCTTTGGTAATTTGTAGAGTAGTTGTGAAGGAGTCGCCTCATTCTGCAAAAACTGATTTATTGTTGTCCAGGAAAAGATCAAGCAACAACTTACTCAAAAAAATGTAAGAATCTTTAATTATTTTTGCCAACTTTACAAGGCACTTTCATCAGACACTTATGCAGGTGTGGTGTGTCACCGTGACCACTGACACCAACGTGTTTGTGCTTTGGATAGACGTTCAGCCAACTGACAGTCGAGGACCGGCTCCATCCAAATGACATATTACCTTACAACAATATTTCCAGTTGTGTTTCTTTCCAATGTCCTTATCGCTCCTCTCTGCCCTTGTCTTGATCATTCATCAAACAGGACTGGTGTTTTTGAGAAGCAGCTCCATCAGCTGATAAAGGAAGAGTGTCTTTGGTTAAAACGTCACTCACATTCCCAATTTAACAAATCCTGCTAAATCTGTTACTCTAATGGCGCATTTCCACTACAGCGCGGTTTTAAGCGTGCCGTTTTTGGTTGCGTTTCCACTGGGCGTAGTTCCGGCTAGCGAGTACTTTTTCACAGTTTTCTGGCTCTCCAAAATCGAGGTTCTTTCCGGGCCAACAACCGGGCTGAGTATGCTAAACTAGAGAGAGAATCGCTGGCAACTACAACAAAATTAACATATTTGACCGTGATTTAATTGTAATACAGGTTTCAAAATGATGCCGAAGTAACAACATACTGATAGCGGTTAGTAAAAACCATGAAGTAATGCTTTGACAAGTCTGCAGACAGACGGCGGGCGAAAAACCCTTTAAAATGCGTGTTTTCTGAATGGAGATCGGCTAAGCTAACGTTGTATATGCTCCGTCCGTCCACACTCACAACAACGGCCTACAGACATGATAAAGCAGCGACTGTATTCTCCATGACACAGGCCGTCTGTGGTTTGTACTTGTTTCACTTGTGTCTAGTTTCTGAACAGATATGAGCAGGGCCGTATCCAGGATTTCCTAAATACGAGGTCCAAACATGTCAATTTTTGGGATTTTCATGATCTAGTTAGGTGCTTTTTCAGTCCTGTGGGGGGGGGTCACAAATTGGATAATATATTGATTTCAAACCATGTCAGTGGGCTGACGATGTCAGCATCAATTATTTTTGAAAGTGTAATACATGAGAATCAGTTGATTGTTACGATCTGGACGTGCAGAAGAGGCTAACATGATCACAACACATTGTCAACATTCACTTTCCATGTCTCTCTCCTTTAACCTGCAGCCTCTCTTCCATCTTCTTTAGTCTCCGTCTCCTTCCTGTTCATTACTCTCTCTGTCCTCTACTTCTTTCCTCCTCGTTCACTTGTCGTCCTCCTCATTCTCCCTCACGTTGTCTCTCACTTGTCTCCTCCTCCTTGTCTCCCTCACTTGTCTCCTCCTCACTTGTCTCCTCCTCACTTGTCTCCTGCCAGTGAATCAAAAGCAATTCAGCCATTTCGTTCATTTCACTTGTTTGTTTGCTTTATTGTTATTTATTTAAATCTGTTTGGTTTGATTCTCAAAAGAGAACAAAGATGTAAGCAAACAGTGTTTTATATTATTATATTATGTTATTATGACTTCATAACTGCAATAGATGTATGTTGTTTTAAAATCATGCCTATTGTTATAGATAAACAGATGGGGTTATGAAGCCTACATTATTTTGTGTGACTGTGCCTGCAGTTCCTCCCTGACTTCCATCTCTCTCTCTCTCTCTCTCTCTTCTCTCTCTCTCTCCTCTCTCTCTCTTTCTCTGTCTCTCTCTTCTCTCTTCTCTCTCTCTCTCTCCTCTTTTCTCTCTCTCTCTTTTCTCTCTCTCCTCTTCTCTCTCTCTCCTCTCTCTCTCTCTCTCTCATCTCGCTCTAGTCTCTTCCTTACCAAAGCTGAGCATTCGGACTACGTATGTCTTTTCATTATATATGAGTCAGTGTGTCATGTAAAAAGAAAACAATTAATGTTACTTTCAATGTTTACTCAAATTGAAATGAAAGAAAAGCATTTACAACGTTTGTTAAAAGTTAATCCTTCTGACATTGGGTGAATGTAATTAGCTCTCCAGCTAGTTTGTTCACGCAATTTAAACCAAAGTTTATCCTATAGCTGCAATATAAGTTAGTGTGCATGTTGTCGGACGTCCACTGACTAACGTAGAGCGTTCACACAGGACCTGCTGCTCATATGATGTCCTGATGAGCAGAAGCACAAGCAGCCGCTGGCCTCAGATCTCTAGATACCTCATCACTCCTTCGCTGCTCCGATACAAGTCCGGGCTGCGGAGGTTTGTTGATACATGTCGTCTTCTTCAGTTTGCTTTAACAGAGGCTACGTAGTTATGCAGCTCCCCCATCGTCAGTAAATGAAGTACTACAAAGAACCCCGTTTCGTGCAATTATTTCACAAGTTTTGTTATAGACACAGCTCGGAAAATATTACCGAGGTCCGGACCTCAGTGACCTCAATGGTGGATACGCCATGGAGCTGTGAGCTTGAGTGCTGATGTTGGTTTTGTGTTTCGCATTGAAGATGACATCACGGCTCCGCCTACACTGCGTTACTATAGTTACTGCCCCAGCTACTAAACTGTAATGGAAACGCAACATAAAGTGAGCCTGGCCTACCAAGGCCTAACTATACCGTGCTAAGCCGCGCGAGGCCCTGCTGTGGAAATGCGCCATAACGAGCCCCGTTTAGAGGTTTTCTTAATTCAACAGATTTTTGTATTTTATTACGTTGCGTTGTTGGAGGAGCTCCGGTCAGAAGAATTTCATTGGCATTTCTACGCTGTAGCTTTGTGCATATGACAATAAAACCTTTGAATCTTGAATCTGTAAAATGGGCTAAGGAGTCGACTCAACACGATCCGTTACTCGAACCTGCTCGGTTTTAGGGGTTTTCTAAATCAACAGATTCTGTATGATGGGTTAAGGACTTGACATATATCCCTCACTTTCACTTTATCTGCATATTGAAGTATGAATGCTTGTTGTTTGCATGTCGTCTCCTCCTGAATGTTGTACGTCTCTTTGTATTTCTGATGGCACCTGAGAAAAGGAGTGGCTCTACTCATCTCATTGTACCCGTACGATGACAATAAAGGATCACATTCTATTCAGCTGCCTTTTCCCAAGGTGATTGTGAGGTAGCAGCACCGGTGGCGCTGTAGCTGGTGCTCAGGTCTGTAAACGGGCCTTCCTCCCCTCCTGCCCCCCTGGTCCTGACCTGTGGGAGCACCCCCTCCTCCGGATCCGTCCCCAGCGCCCGGGGACTCTCAGCCCGGCCCGGCCCAGCCTCGCTCCCCGACAGGGGCTAACGTTTCAGGCTTTGAGTCAAGCCCCTTCTGGAGGTGATTAGCCCCAAACCCATGACAGATTCTTTCCAAGATATCCGACGCGGCGTGTTTATTTTATCCGGGCTCTTTGTGTGGATGTGCTGGACATGAGTAACCCACTTGAAATGGGTATCAGCTTACATACCCAGAGAGGGAGATAGAGAGGGAGAGAATGGAGCAGAGCCACAAAACATTTTCTCTTTAGAGGCAAAACATGTAGAAACACACTTCCCCTTTTTGTGTGGTTTGTATCATCATGTGTCTGTGTGCAGCAGATGTTGTGAAAGCGTTTCTCCTTGGTTCTCCTCTTACTTGTTCACCGACTCCTTTCACTCAAGCCCCCCAGGCACACACCCCCTTCCAGCCTCCTTCTTCCAGTCCACCAAACATCCGTCCTCATGTCAGAGGGACACATGGGTATATATTTTTATTTCAGACTGGAACCCCTACCTCCTGAGCACTTAACTCGATTTCACACTGCAAGTCCTCTACAAAGTCCAGCTGAAACACAATCGTCTTGTTTATCATCCATCCTCCAAAATAACTTCATGTCAGACTATTTACCACCATTCATATGCATTCAATTTCACCCCCATTATCTCCCATTTATCTCAGGCAGTGGAGCGCTCTCCTCATGGAGTATGTTTGAGATGCTCTGGCACACTTAAGGAAGAAACCAGCAGAGCTAATGTATATTTGGGCAAAGTCACTCAGTAAGACGGACAACCAACTAACAACTGACTTAAGATCTTAAGATGGCAGGCTTTCCGCCTCACCTTCCACATTGGCATCCTGTTTGCCTTCAGACGTGGAGGACACGCTACAAAACTTTGTTTTATTACCTTAAAGGTGGGGTAGGTAATTTGAGGAACCAGCTGGAGTGCGCTATCTGCCACTTCCTCACAGAGCCCCTCCTCCAACACACACGAACGCGCACATGACCAATGAGGGCACGAGATCAGTTAGTGCCCAGATGGAAGGCTGACAGGCAGGTAGGCCATCCAGTTACTTTAGCCGGGCCGGCTCAGATGATTGGTCGTGCTTTTTACAGCGCCACGGCTTCGACAGATGATGTTTCTTTATGGATTTTTTGTCAAAGCACTTCAGATATTCATTACTATCGGGATGTTAAGAGCATTCCATGGAATATAACAAAAAGTGTATCTCGAGCCGGTTTTCTCAAATGATTCTTAAATGGGGGTACGCGGACCCCTAGGGTACGTTGGGGTACTGCAGGGGGTACGTGAGATAAAAAAGGTCAATAAAATACCATGCATGATTACAAAATGAATCTTCGTACAATAAGTGAAATAGAAAACACAATTGTATATAAAATATTTCTAGAACCACTAAGGGGGTCCTCATGTAAACATGTCAAATGTGTGTATTGTATTTTATAGTTTTTCATAATATATCATTTTTGTTCATTGGCTTGTTAAACATACATATTACTTCAATTGAAAAAACTCCTTGGAACTGTCATATATGTTCTTTTTTTAAGATGAAAAAATCCGTAGTTTGTTGTAATTCATGCAGAAATCACACACTTATGGAACGTCACTATATTGTAATTATGTATTTAGGCTTTTTCTATCAAAAAATGTTCGGGGTCGGTCAGGGGGTACTCGGCTGAGAACATGTTTCAAAGGGGGTACCTTACTGAAACAAGTTTGAGAAGCACCTTAAATACCTTAACACTTTACAAAGATCTGTCTTTATGGTTCAACTTCCTTGCCGATCTACCGTACTTGTTGTAGTTGTGCATACTCACAGCGTCTACTGTGCAAAGCAGAAGTATGACCAACATTACAGGTGTTTTCATTTTTGTTTCATGTACGACTACAGTGGTTTGAATAAATTTACAACCTCACTGTTGACAGCTACACTTCTGTTTATTGTATAGTTTGATTCCCACATCTCCGCTCACTTTCCAGACACTGCCCCCGATCCTCACTCACAACTCACTCACTTGTTATTGGGCTCTGCTGTGGTCCTGATGCACCGCCTGACCCTGGGCTGTTTGTTTCTGCAGTGGGGGGGGGGGGGGGGGGAGGGAGGAGGAGGAGGAGGAGGAGGAGGAGGGAGGAGGAGGTCTCTCCTTCAGCTGGGGTTTTCTCCCGGCCAAAGCCTCCTCCCCCCCCTCCTCCCCCCCCCCCCCCCCCCTCCTCCCAAACCCCTGATATTAAGTCAGAGCTCTTCCCCCTCAGAAGAGACGAGATCTCTTAATGTGCTTAAGAGCCCCTCTTAACAGGCATGACTCCTACAGGCCCCTTCCTGATGTCCTGGAGGAGAACTGGAGGGGGAGAGGGGTCAGCAGGGGGCTTCAGGGGGGAGAGGGAGAGGAGAGACGCTCTATGCTACTGAAGTAAACTCTTTTCATGGTGCTCATCAACTTGTGATTTTAACATTCCACCATTCATGAATTCACATCTAGGGATTTCAAATTCAAAGCCATTTTGCCTTTCATTATTATTTACTTATCAATACAGGATCCTATGATTAGTGGTAGAGATATAGGTAGGTAGGTAGATGGAGAGATAGATGGAGGTAGATGGATAGATAGATAGAGGTAGATGGATAGATAGATAGATAGGTAGATGGATAGATAGATAGGTAGATGGATGGATAGGTAGGTAGATATATAGGTAGGTAGAGGATAGGTAGATGGATGGATGGGTGGGTAGGTAGGTAGGTAGGTAGGTAGGTAGGTAGGAGGTAGGTAGATGGATGGAATGATGGATAGGTAGATGGATGGATGGATGGATAGGTAGATGGATGGATGGATAGGTAGATGGGTAGGTAGGTAGGGATAGATGGATGGGTAGGTAGGTAGGTAGGTAGGTAGGTAGATGAATAGGTAGGTAGATGGGTAGGTAGGTAGGTAGGTAGGTAGGTAGGTAGGTAGGTAGGTAGGTAGGTAGGTAGGTAGGTAGGTAGATGGATGGAGGGTAGGTAGGTAGGTAGGTAGGTAGGTAGGTAGGTAGGTAGGTAGATGGATGGGTAGGTAGTTGGGTGGGTAGGTAGGTAGGTAGGTAGGTAGATAGGTAGGTAGATAGATGGGTGGGTAGGTAGGTAGGTAGGTAGGTAGGTAGGTAGGTAGGTATATACTTTATTTATCCCAAAATGGGAAATTATTTCGTCACGGCAACTGTGTTGTGAAGCATTACACAAGTTAAAAATATTGAATAGATACAATAGGATACCAATATAATAAAAATAAAAATGAACATCAGCGACAAGTACATTCAAAGTCACAATAGAAAGGACATATATCACTAAAGTATCTAAGTAATACCCAATATAAAGAAAATATTGAACAATATACAATCTCACTAAGCTACAGAAATATATAGAAATATACAATAGACACATATTGGCACTGATTATACTGTGCACATTACAATTGTGCAAGTAGCAGTTGTGCAAATGAAAAACTATCATTTATGAAAACATCCCCCTTTTTTTGGGAGTGCTTCATTAAGCACACTTTCTTTTTTCCAAATGCCTTGCCTTGTCTCTCTGTGTGTGTTCAGCTTTGGGGAAGTGCGAGTAGCCATTTCCTGTCCGTCGCGGCCCCGGGGGAATCATCCATCACTTGACATTTTTAGTGGGGGCTCCTCAATTAACCCATGAAAAGTGTAAAGCTATTCTCCCCCTGTTTTGTACAGCTCAGCAAAAGCAAGTTAATGGCTTAAATAAATGCATCATTAGTTCCAGCATCAGGCTGTCAAAAGCCATTATCAGTTTACACCCATCTGCGGCGGCATTACTGTCAGCACAACGTAAATGTTTGCTTTGAATTACGACCTTATTATGGGATTTCAGCCTAACCTCGTAAATCGGCAGCCCTTCACATTTCTCTCTTTAGCGAACACTGCTTAGATTCAATTTAACAAAGAACCACAATTGTTAGAAAAGTAGATCCCCTCCTGTTGCATCTATCAGCGACTTTAAATGGCAATGCCCCCGAGTCCTCCAAACAAATACACCACCTTAAGCCCAAACGTAAACACTTGGAGCTCTGACCACTGATCTCCCAGTGCTGGGAACTGGCCGGCTGTAATTACAGTGTAACATGTCAACTGTTGCTCCAGATCAGGCCCTTTGGAGCTGTTTATTTGTTAAGCTTGTAGTTCTGTGAGAATCTGTTAAAACAACCCCTTCCCTTGCAGTATCGATTACGCCGAGAAGCATGCCACCTTCACCACAACCTTCCCTGATCAGGCACAGCACTCTCGTCGAGAATGTT